>NC_136428.1:195788321-195860821 GCF_052849685.1 Lactuca virosa | reverse complement strand
ATTTGGAAGACATGACCCGCTTTATGGTGTACAAAACCACCTGTGATTTGAAAACGATGTTGAAACCCATTTCTTGTATGGCCTTTACAGTTTTGTGAGCAAGGGATTTAATACAAAATGCATTCTTTACATATGGGTTATGATTGGATGCTGTTGATAGTGGTAAAACCAAAAGAAAATGTTTAGAGTTGTCAATCAAACTTAATACGTGTAGTTTTGAATCTTAACATGTATTTAAGAAAACAATTTGTATTTTTAAAGGAAATTAGGGATATTCTTAACAAATTCTTATTGGTTATCTATAAAAAAAAATAGAATAAAATTATGTTTTGGGATTAATGTGTTGAATGACCATAATTTGATATCACCCTC
Source organism: Lactuca virosa (assembly GCF_052849685.1). Classification (NCBI taxonomy): domain Eukaryota; kingdom Viridiplantae; phylum Streptophyta; class Magnoliopsida; order Asterales; family Asteraceae; genus Lactuca; species Lactuca virosa. The sequence goes on along the minus strand of NC_136428.1, from coordinate 195,860,449 downwards.
CCCTAACCTACCATACCCCTAGCATAACGCCTCGTTCCCGAGTTTAACAAAGGAAAAAAAGAGAAGAGAAAAGAAAGTCACGAGAGAAAAGAAGAGAAAGGAAAGGAAAACAAAATTTTCTTTCGTGTTCCCGGGTTGGAGAGAAGTTGAAGGAAAATGAATCATTTTGTTCTTTCCTTCCAAATCATCCCAAATCGGAAGGAAAGTTAGGAGGGAAAGTGATCCTCTCATTTCTCTCCACTTCCTTCCACTTCCCTCCTTTAATGAAACTCGGGAACACCATTTTTTTTTACTTTCTTCTCATTTCCACTCATTTCCTTTCCTTTCTCTCGTTAAGTTGAACTCGAGAACGGGGTGTAAGTGTGTGACCTTGTAAAGATATGAAATGCTACTATGTATACGAAATCACCTATCATCTTGAAACCGAAGTTGAAGCTCATGTATTTATTGTGTGAATTTACATGTTTGTGATTAATGGATTTGACGCAAAAAATATTATTTCTAATATTTTTATAATGATATTTGAGTGCATTTTGAAAAATACATCAAGGGTTTTTGTTAAGGTTTATATTTTGATCATGCAAATGACTTGGTGACATTAATAATGATGTTTGTGGTGCTCTTGAGATTGATTATGACAGAAAAGGTTTTGAGGACCAACCTTATAAATTACATGTGTAATATTTTGGAGCTTTTATGGTTTAAGAATGCAGATTCCTTATTGGGGTTTTTGCAGACTACACAATTGGTTGTGATTTTGTCGTAAATTCAAGCAATTATTGCTTATTAATGGTGTTAGATGCGGCTAGAGCTAAGGAAAATTTAGATCTCATTAATCATTCAAATTTTCATTTCCACTTATTGGTCACGTGCGGGTTTTGATTGGAGGTACATATTCACCATATACAACTATAACCATATAGTTCAGCCAAAGAAAAAACAAACCACTTTTAAAATTAGTTTAATTTTATTAGTTGGTATAAGAGGATTCTTTGAACAGTGGGAAATCAATGCTGAAATTGAGGTTTTAGTGATGATCTTACCAAACTCTTGATCGTTATGATCAATCCTTTCATGAGATGTTGTAAATCGATTGAATTCGGTTGTTAAACAAAAAGTAATTTAGAGTCAAATCTTTTTGGTTCTCTAATATTTTGGTGGCTTCAACTAATTGTAGGGTGTGTGATCCATGCGTGTCATAAGTCATAACAGAGGTAATCAGTCTTCAGAACACATATTCCTTATTGGGTTTTTGCGGACTACACAATTGTAGCGAAATCATTAATGGGCAAATGGCTGAGAGAAACATACTTGATAAGATTATCAAAATTGTTAAGAAACGATTTCCTCCTTTATTTTTCGACACTTTGAAAGAAGCATTTACTGGTCGAGGAGGAAAAGTCGCTTAATGGCAACATACTTCTGAGAAAATAAGGGTAACTAAACTACATGATATTGAAATTTTTAAATATTGGGAATAATATAATCAGTTGTTACAAAACAATATAATGTTGTTGGATTATGTTCATGGAAACTGTGTTATCTGAAAAAAGTGACTATCTTTTTGGCATGTGTGTAATTTTACTCAACTACCAATTTGTTGGTATGGCAGGAAGGAACCCTTAATCATGTAAAACATGTTGGACTCTTAGGTGATGGCTTAAAAGAAAGAAGATCATTAGGTGAGCATTATAGATTTACTTGTTGTTGTTGTTGTTGTTGTTGTTGTGTTTTTTTTTTGTAATTAACTAAAGAAAATAGTTATCTTATAATGGTTAAATGAAAGAAACAAAAATGTATTTTCATTTATCTATGTATTGTCAATTTCATTTCTTTCTCTTACATCATTGTAGTTCCTATTTTTTTCTTTTAAGGCATTGTACTTGATTATATCATTTGTACTTCTGTTCTTTCTCTTAGGCCATTATACTTTGAAAAATCTACCCACTAAAATGTTGTACAAATATGAAATGAAAGTTGGATGTTATTATAAACAGAACAGTGTAAGTACATTTTCGTTGTTGCATTTAACCTTTCTAAATAAACATTTTTGAACTTGCAACTTCCTTTTTGTGCTAATAAGGATCTACATTCGAGCAACAATGGTTCATACTTGGATGACGTCTGCTTCCAAGGTAGGTATGGATTTACATTAATTTTCCCTTAATCATCCTTTAATAGTCTATCCACTTTTATTATTAGGGTAAGTTAGTCGAGTCATGGAAAATCAGTAGTGGTTAATCACCAAAAAATGATCAAAATGGATGATCTCATTTAACGAATTGACCATATTTTACCCTTATAGCAATATGAACATTAATTTCGGAGTACGGTTGGTTGCAAAACATAAAAAACCATTAAAATGTAGATAAGAATCACATCTCACAATTACATTGGGAAATGATGATGTCATTTTGCGATAAGTAAATACTTTTTTGCTTTTTTCAACCTTATGTTGTTAAAAAACAATTTCACATTTCTATTGGAAAAACTTGGTCGTGTTTATATAAATGATGAGATGAGGTATAGCTTTCAGTTTATTATGCTTTTCTTTTTTTATCTGACCTTTTCACAATATCATGAAGGTAATTTGTCCTTTTTTATTCAACCCCGCCTTACAGTGTTATCTGTTGATACAGTGAATGATTGGAGCAGTTGCGACTGAGAATGTTGTTGTTGTTAAGTCTTCAGAAAACTTATCCACTCATGTTTTCACTGCTACAAAAAACTTTTGGAAGAATTTCTGGATAATTCGGTTGTAAAAGTTGTTGAAGGTGGTGTTGTTGGAAGTTAAAACAACTACGGTCTTGGAAAAAACGTTGGATGAAATATTCTCTATACAGATCTTTTTCCCTATTTTTTAACTTTTAACCATGTGTTCCTAGGCTGTTGTAACATGGGGTTGGTTTGGGGCTACAAGAGTTATACATGTTCCACATTTACCAAATAGTTTGTGTTAGTCATGAGCATAGGCAATTGACTTAAAGTGATGCAAAAAGAAGTCCATTTAGCTTCTTATTTAAAATGCAACCTCAAATTTTTTTCAACCAATATGCAAGCAAACATGTTCAACATCTAATGTAAGTCGGTTTTGCTTACAGTTAGTTGGTGCATGTAATGACCCTAAACTCAGCGAAAAACTTCAAACTAAAAAAGAAGATCCACACAAACTGAAGATAGGATACAGGGGGTTGGAGGGGAAGGTTAAGCGGCTCAATTCAGCTTTACAAAGTCGAGGAAATCATCTCAAAAACATCAATAGTATGGTAAATGTTCGTATTTTCTAGAATAATCCATTTTTTTACTACTTTTGGTTGATTACAGTTATGTTTTTTCTTTTTTGTAGCTTTGTGTCACTTGTGTCCAAAGAGAAGTTGGAGAAAAAAACATCATTGAAAAATGAAGTTTTGGAATAAACACGCCCAATTAACTGTTTAACTTGAAATAAGGGATTCCTAAAACATGCTTACTTGCTGTCAAAATTGCCTCCTAGTTTATCAGTTTTGTCAAACATTATCATTTAAATTTGTTTTTACCATTTTTTCCCTTACATTTTTCTTAAATATATTGTGTAGGCTACTAGAGAGCATGCTTCAAAACAGGGGATCATACACACCACTTCCATAGTAATAACTTTATAGCAGATGACATGATTTTATTCATTTATCACTTAAAAAATATCTGAATGGATTTAATACATTCTTCTTTCATTTCTATACATCGTATAAGTTATATAAAATGTTGTCAAATACTCAAATAACAAATGTCTAAAGCTATTTTGACAAAATAAATGACTTAAATAAAATGTTGTCAAAATACTCAAATAACAAATGTCTAAACCTTTACCCCTCATGCACAAGAAGCGATTCCTAAGTTTTTTCCTCAGGTATATACCTCATGATATGTATCTCAAATCACAAATTATACATTAACCGTTTTTAGTCTTTTTCTTTTCTCATTTACTGCTATATGGAGGAAGTGTTGAATAGGTAAATGATGCATGTATGGAGAAAAGCGATGTTCACACAAAGTCTGTTTTTAACTTTTTTTTTCTCAATGTGGGTAAATGACCGGTTTATCCTTCTCTTTTCAAAGTAATGCTAAACAGAAAATGAATGTTCATATATTATGCAAGTGATGTATGCACAAAATTCTATTTTCCGGTGTAAAGAACTATGTAGCTATTATTCTAGCTCAAAAAATGAACTGAAATCTCTAAAGTCAAAATTTTTTATCTGTTATAGCATTCTATTTCATTTTCATATCCCCATTGTTCTATCTCAAAAAATCGAGTTGTTTATAGCATTGTACTTTCATTTGATGTAAGCAATAAAGATATCATGTAGCTATATCTGTGGGCCGTGATTAGCACGACCAGTAAAGTTCACTAGTATATATATATATATATATATATATATATATATATATATATATATATATATATATATATATATATATATATTGTAACGCCTGGTTCCTGGTACATATTTAAATAAGAATTATTCATATTTGCTAAGGGACTCGACGAGTTGGAGGCCCCAAACTTGTCGAGTAAGAAATTAGATATGTTGGATGCGGGACTTAAAGCCTACTCGACGAGTCGAGGAGCCTCGACTCGACGAGTAGGTCTGCCAGAGTGAAACCCTAATTTTCAGGGTTTGCACCCTATTTAAACACATTAACACCCCCATTGTGGCCTCCCTCATCGCCTCTCTTAGTCCAAAAAACCTTAATTCGAAACCCTAACCCATTTTGAGTGTTCTTGAGCCATTTTTGTGTGTTCTTGGTGGTTTTGAAGCTTGAAAAGGAAGAAGAATCTTGGGAGTTCAAGAGGAAGCAAGTAGATCCAGAGTTTGTGTTCCATTTCAATCTCATTTGAGGTATAAAGTTTATACATTGACCATTCATCTATTAGATTTCTTCTTGGAGTAGTTTAGGGCTTTAAGGAGCCATTTTTGGAACCATTCGTGGATGCAAGCATGTTTTGGGGTTATGACTTCAGATCCAGGGTCCTTGAGGGACTCTATGGCATAAAGGTGCCAACTTTATGGCCATGGGAGTCCCATGCATCTTGTGAACCACCTTTTAGGGCTTTTTGAGCTAAATAGCCCATGCATGAGCGTAAAGTTTGTAACTTTACGTGTTATATCGACCCTAGGAGACCAGATCTATGTTTTGGATGTGTTGAGCCCAACTGAAATCTACTGTATAGTTTTGGATCATAGGGGACTCGACGAGTCGTTCTTAGGACTCGGGGAGTCGGATTGTGGTCCCCCCAACCTTCTCTATTATTTAGCAACTTATTGAGTCTAGAAGATGACTCAGCCAGTTAGACGTATTTTGGACTTAAAGGTCAAGAACTCGAGGAGCCCAAGGGTGAACTCGTCGAGTCAGTGATCAAATGTCCCGACTGTATGAAGGAGAAATCGACGAGTCCAAGGAAGGACTCGATGAGTTCAAATGGAAAGTCCTGATTCTGTCATAAGGAGAAACTCGGTGAGTTAGAGGGTAACTTGTAATGCCCGCAGATCCGGGCTACTCAATTTAGAGACAATAAGCATCAAAAATGAGTTTTTGATTGAAGATTATTTAGAAGGATTAATCTTTTCCAAGTGGTAGTATATGTTACAAGGGTTCCGTACATATAAAGAACGTCGAAATCCGAGTTATAACGAAGAAGTTATGACCCGTCGAAGTTTTTCGGCAAAACCGGCACGGCACCGGGAGACGTAAATAGTGAATTTACGATGGAGGACTTTTTAGACTTTGTGATCTAAACAAAAGTTGTAGTATACGTTAAACCGAGAACATACAAAAAAAAGAGCGCCCAAATCTGACTTCGTATGAGGAAGTTATGAATTTTCTAAGATTTGGCATAGCAGTGCACGACCCGAAACTCGAATTTTAGATCGAGTGATTTTTGGCCAACGCGACCTAAATGAGAGTTGAAGATCTCATTAATAGGAATTCAACGGTAAAAAGACAGACGAAAACGGAGTCCGTATGTAGAAGTTATGAATTTTACGCGGATATTTAACTGTATAATCTCCCTGTACTGTTAAATTTAAGATCGGTCGAGAGTTAGCCGATGGAGTCAAAAGGGAAGTTGTAGATCTTATTTTTACCTACCCGTGGATATAAAGAACGTCGATAACGGAGCTCGTATGCGAAAGTTATGAATTTTTGAAAATCGGCTGATTTCCACCCTGTGTGCGATGCCACGTGTCAGCACCAGGCGAAACCTTGGAGCCTACGCAACACCACGACGTGGTGAGAGGCACCACGACATGGTGACGCCCCAGTCAGCCTATAAATAGAGGTGTCGGGTGAAGCTCATTCCTCACACCTTCAATCCCTTCTTTCTCTCTCTAGAACCTCTCTCTAACCCCCCCCCCCCACCCCCAAAAAGCCTAGTGAACCTCCCTAGCACGAGGCGGAAGCCCCGGAGCCCCCGACGGCTCTGAAAAGAAGAGTCTTCGGCTTAGAAACTCTGCTTCGGCGGAGCCCAGTTTCGAGAAAAGCCCGCTGTAAGTGAGCTACGTCTACCCTATCTGTAGTATAACTTATGTTTCAATATAGTAATGTTATTAGGTCCTTATAATAATTATTTGAGCTATTATTATGGGTTATATAAGTATCGTTATAATATCTTTTTAACTACTCGCGGTACGGGGAATCTGGTTTAAAGGGCCGCATAGGGTTGTTGGATTTTAGAAGTGTTAAAGGGCCAAAATGGTCCTGCCTTCCGGTGTTTTATGTCTGGCCCCTGTCTGTACATAGTAGGTGAAGAGTATTGTTTAACGCTCATATAATAGTAATAATAGCTAGACTATTAAGTAGTCTCGTCGAACCTTAGACTAAACTCTAGTGGTAATGATACTAGGTTTTGTCGAAAGAAGTTGTTTTAAGTAAACGAGGCGCTGTCCGAGTACCGAGTCACCACCTTATCAGGTGAGTGCATAGTTACTTTCATCTTACACATAAATATGAAGTATTTAATACATGCTGTGAGTGCATAGTCACTTTCATCTTACACATACATATGAAGTATTTAATATAAATTACATGCTATGTGTGCATATTGTCTGTATACTTGCCGTCTATGCTGGGTGAAAGATTTTTTTATACATGTTTTAAATGATTTAAACTGTATATGTATTTTATATCTACAAAATGTGTTGGGTAAAACATGAGTAGATGGAATAGTTGCTGTGTGACAAAAAAATAAAATGATGATGAGGTGAGAGGTGAAATAGACCATGAGGTGAGGGTAAGAGGTGGACGATGTGAGAAGCCTTTTACCTAAATGTTGGCCCCGTCATCTAGCACAGTATGGATGACAACCACGGACTATTCTAGACAGTCCAGTGGAACACTCGTAGGCTCGCAACCTGTAGGTGTTGTGAACGATGTGTTCACCGGTGTACTCTAAAAACCCATTGACATGTATTGCGAGTGGACTCTCGAAAATGATACTGTCAATAAACAAGCTAACCCTGGTAGTTGTGCCCGAAGGACAATACCGGCAGCTGCGCCACATAGAGAATGTCACAATTCTGGCAGCTGCGTCTAAGTGATAGAACTAGCAGATGTGCTTGACAGATGTGCCATAGGAAACGATGGACTTCATGCCTACTCCTTAGGAATGAATTAACGAGGAATAGTCGATTCTTAGGGTAGATCCTTAAGAGTAAATAAGATAATGGGGATGGGTAATTAGGTTGATTGACTATTTGATGATTAAACATAATGATTATATTATTTTGGGTTGAAAACCCTATGTACTCACCAAGTTTCCCAAGCTGACCCACTCAAGCTTATTTGTATCACATGTGTCGATACGAAACCACTCTACACTGAGAGATTTAAAATAGATGTAGATCACTATTGTAAATGAATGTAAGTTCTGTTTATGCTTATGTTTATGTATTGACAATGACATCCCAAGGTTTTAAAAGGTATAAAAATACATTTCTTCGGAAATGCTTTGATAATGTATTTATCATGTTTTTCTGGGAACAAATTCCGCAACATTTTTATTAAAAGTACTCTGATTTTTATAAAGCATAAACAAAATTGGTCTTTTCTGGCCGTGAAAAATGGGGATGTCACATAACTCGACGAGTCAGATCGCAAATTTCAGATTCTCTGAATTGTGGAACTCGACGAGTTGATGGACCAATTTGGCGAGTTGAGTCAACCAGGGTGTTGACTTTGACTTTGCCGTTGACCATTACCTAAATTTGACCCTTAAAGGGGAAATGAATATGAAGGAGTAACTAAAGGATACTGTTATGTGTAGGGGTTTGAGGAGGGTTGATTCCAACAGCGAGGACGATATCAGTTACTACACGACATCAGGTGAGTTACCTTCCAGTAGAAGTGGGTCTAAGGCCACAATGTTGGCCCACTAGTAGGAGTTGGTTGTTAGATAATTGTCTTTGTGATAATTTTCTTGTATGCCACTATCTGATATGCTTTATGTGCTAGGATGTTATGATATGTGTGTTAGTAGTAGTAGGGGTGAAATAGTCCCCGGATACCAGTTGAAAGATACCGAAGGGGTAGACATTACCCATGCATGCCTAGCAGTATGTTCATGTTATGTTATTATGTGGTAGTGGTAGGGAGTGAAATAGTCTTCGATTACCGGTTGAAAGATACCGAAGGGGAGGCCATCTCCCGGTTACCAGTTGAAAGATAGCGAAGGGGAGTCCAGCTTCCAGTTATTTCAGTCAGATACCGGTTGAAAGATACCGAGGGATAAGCATTATGTGTTTATGGTATGTGGTATGATGGGGGAACTCACTAAACTTTGTTCTTACGGTTTTCAGTTTTGGTTTCAGGTACTTCCTCTTCGAAGGGAAAGGAGCCGGCACGGTAGCAACGCATCACACACACGATTTTCCGCATATGAGATTTCTGGGATTTGTACTCTGACATTGTTTTATCATGATACAATTTGACCACTGATACTTTGGTTTTGATATGATTTGATGCTATGGTTGTTTACAGACAAATGGTTTTATAATTATTATATTTAAAAATCAAAATTTTTGGTTATGATTTTTGGGATGTTACAAGTTGGTATCAGAGCCTTGGTTTGAGGGATTCGGACACACCTTCGGGGGTGTCTGGACTCAGATCGAGGGTTTTAAAGATTTTTACAAGAAAATAATTTTTTAAGTTTTTAAAATAAATGGTTTTGAGAAAGAACAATATGTGTGATGCGTGCAACCGGCCGAGCTCAAGTAAGTTTTCCCCAAGATACCCATACATGTTACGTTATGATATGATATGATTATGAGAACTACATGCTAGATTAGGGCTAAGGATCTAGGAATGATTCCTTATATGCCTATTGTATGTGTATGAGAACTAAATGCTAGATTACGGCAAAGGATCTAGGAAGATGCCTTATGTGCCTGCTATATGTGCTTATTGAGTTACATGCTAGAACTGATTAGTCAGTAATATGATTACCAGAATAGGATATGCTTGGTATGGTTACTTAATGCTCGAATGCTGCTTTCTTTGAGCTTTTAGGAGTTCTAGTTATCTTTAACTAACTAGTAAACGAATACGTTAAGTTACATATTGCAAGGACTAAATAATTTCAGAATGTTAGGTCTAGCCCGATTTCACAGCTCTTGTTTGAGTCCAACCGTTGTAGGGTGGGATCTCTCATTCGAAGAATTATCTAGTCTTAGTGATATGTAATGGTATTCGCAAGTTAGTGAGGTAAAGGTAGCAGGGATTCCTTATGCAGCTGATGACGGAGAGTATGTCGGAGAGTTACCCTAGGGTAAGCCTAGGATGAGATTAGTGCAACGAGTAGTAGTAGTGGAAGGGACTTGGTGAAGTCAAGGCAATCCTTGAGGAAAGTACGAATAGATTTGGAACGTAGTATGGGCCCGTACTACTGAAAGCAGAGGATCCGTACTCGAGTCAAGGAGGGCTGAGATAGAACTAGGGAACTTATAGAATGTGTGAGACCTCTCGAGGTTATGTATGACCCTGATGATTATATGTTTTATTTCAGAATGGTGGTGACACGATACGGAGGGGGAGGTTCAGGGCCAGGATCAGGTTCAAGATCAGGTTCGGGATCAGGTGTCGAGCCAATCGATGAGAGACTACATGAGTTCATTGCTTCTAAGATCATGAGAGGCATCCTTGAGTCGACCCTGGTGATTTTCGGTTCGATCAAGGAAGGGATTATCGAGCTGATGGAGGATCGCCTCCGGGCATTTCAGAGTGACATGGCATCCACTCAGTCAGGGACACGTGCACTCTCCTTGAAGGATTTCAAGGGATGTGGTGCGCCAGACTTCCACGGGGTGAAGGACCCCATTGTTGCCAGGAGGTGGATTGTAGACATCGAGTCTGCACAGTTAACGAGCTTCTGCCCTGAGGGGTCGAAGGTCCGGTATGCTGCAGGGTGCTTGAGAGACCGAGCTCAATATTGGTGGGAGGCGGTCAGTGATTCGTTAGGAGCCCCAGCCGTTGAGGCTATGACCTGATCTGGATTTGTGACCAGGTTTAGGGATGAGTTTGCGCCGGCTGTGGAGCTTCAGCAGCTGGCAAGGGAGTTTATGGATATGAGGCAGACGATTGAGTCAGTGGCGGAGATTACCGCCAAGTTCAGGGAGAGGGCCTTATTGGTGCCTCAGTATGCAGGGGATGAGGAGATGTGGAAGACCCGCTACCATGACATGTTGAGATCTGACATTTGGAAACATGTTAGCTACTCGGCCTATCCGACGTTAGATGACATGATTGCGAGGGCGAGGGAGAGGGAGATTGACATAGAGCACACCAGGAAGAGGAAGGTGGAGACTGAGCAGGGTACTGCTGTTTCAGGGAAGAAACCCAAGGGATTTGACTCTAGGTCAAAGGGATAGCAGGGCCGGAGCTGCTGTGGGAAATACGGCAGGTCACATGAGGGAGTTTGCCAGACTAGGGGATCAGGCTGCTACAAGTGCGGCAAGTCTGGGCACTTTGGTAGGGATCGTACTGCCCCTACTCCCACCTTTCAGACATCAGACCTGATTTGCTTTCATTGTAATCAGAAGGGCCATAAAAAGGCCAACTACCCGAGATTGACGGCAGCAGCGCTAGTGTCGGCGCCAGCTCCAGCGACCCTGCGGATCACGGATGGCCGACAGGGCAAGATAGATGCTCCAGTGGTGAGGAGCCGAGCTTTGCAGCTGACCGCCGAGGAGGCGCGTGCTGCACCAGATGTGGTGACGGGTGTGTTTTCTTCTCCCTAACTCTTATTACATGTCGGTTATGATATTTATGTGTTGTGTTTATGTGTTATATTTAGGATCGTTCCATGTGAACGGCATCCCAGTTCAGGTGTTATTTAACTCGGGGGCTATCTGATCATTCGTCTCTCTTGCTCTTAGCACAAGGTTTTCTGAGTCTTCACGCATGTTAGATTGTCATTTAGAGGTCAAGATTGCTGACGATCGTATATGTTCGGACATCAGAGGTTTTCAGAGATTGCGTTTCGAGGTTATATGACGAGCGTTACCTCAAGGATTTGGTTCTCATTCCGTTGCGTGCGAACAAGGTTATCATCGGCATGGATTGGTTGAGCCCTAATGGGGCGGTGAGCGACTGTGTGCAGCAGGTGGTGCGTATCAGGACCCCAAGTGGGGGAGAGCTGGTGATTTAGGGCGAGGGTCCGCAGCGAGGACCAACTTTTTTCTTAGCAGCGAGGGTTAGGCGCTACCTTCCGCGGGGTTGCGCAGGGTACGTCGCCTACGTTATGGATACCCAGGAAGCGGGTAAGGTGACCATGAGCGATGTGCCTGTGGTGCGAGAGTATCCGGACGTATTTGAAGAGGAGCTGCCTGGGATACCTCCGGAGAGGCAGGTGGAGTTCCGGATCGACCTAGTCTCCAGTGCGGCTCCGATATCCAAGGCACCATATCGGTTGGCTCCTCCCGAGATGCAGGAGTTGTCTACACAGCTGCAGGAGCTGCTAGACAAGGGATTTATCAGGTCGAGCAGTTCGCCTTGGGGACCCCCAATCCTATTTGTGAAGAAGAAGGATAGGTCACATAGGATGTGGATATATTACTTGGAGTTGAACAAGGTAACGGTGAAGAACCATTACCCACTCCCGAGGATTGATGATCTCTTCAACCAGCTACAGTGGCATCTTGGTTTTCACATGTAGATTTGCATTCAGGCTACCACCAGATGCGATTCAGAGAGGAGGATGTGCAGAAGACTGTTTTTCGGACTCGCTATGGCCACTACGAGTTCGTGGTGATGCCCTTCGGGCTCACCAATGCTCCTGCCGCGTTCATGGACCTCATGAACCGCATGTGCAGACCGATGTTGGATCGGTCTGTGATAGTTTTCATTGACGATATCTTGGTTTACTGCAGGATGCAGGAGAAGCATGAGGAGCACTTGTGGGAGGTGTTGGATACCCTGAGGAGGGAGACCATGTAGGCCAAGTTCTCCAAGTGTGAGTTTTGGTTGGGCGAGGTGCAGTTTCTGGGGCACCTTGTCAACCAGAACGAGATTTTGGTTGACCCGGCCAAGGTGGAGGTCGTGATGAGATGGGAGGTTCTGAAGGCTCCATCTGAGATTCGTAGTTTCCTAGGGCTAGCAATCTATTACCGGAGATTCATTCAGGACTTCTCCAAGATAGCAGTACCCTTGATCTAGCTGACGAAGAAAGTCGTATTTCGCTGGGGGCCTGAGCAGCAGACATTGTTCGAGACACTGAGGCAGAGGTTATGCGAGGCGCCGATCTTAGCCTTTCTAGAGAGCGTGGAGAATTTTGTAGTATATTGCGATGCGTCCATTTCGGGTTTAGGTGCAGTATTGATGCAGAGAGGGCACGTCATCGCTTACGCCTCGAGGCAGCTGAAGCCTCACAAGGCAAACTACCCGACGCACGATCTGGAGTTGGGGGCGGTTGTCTTCGCCCTCAAGATTTGGCGACATTATCTCTATGGGGTTCGTTGTATCATTTACACGGATCACAAGAGTATGAGGTACCTTATGGATCATCCGAATCTGAACATGAGGCAACGTCAGTGGCTAGATGTGGTGAAGGATTACGACTGTGAGATCCTCTACCACCCGGGGAAGAGCAATGTTCTGGCCGATGCTCTTAGCCGCAAGGCAGCCCCGATCAGAGACATTTACTTGCGGATGACAGTAGTGACTCTGCTTCTGGAGCAGATCTGAGAGGTCCATCAGGAGGCTATAAAGGAGGAACATCGGAAGAGTGAGCGTATTGTGGGTCAGGTTTCCTCCTTCGACTATGATAGTCGTGGGCTGCTGACACTACACCATAGAGTGTGGGTTCCATATCATGGAGGTGTTCGCTAGCTTTTGATGGAGGAGGCGCACAAATACAGATTTTCTATTCATCCCGGGGTGACGAAGATGTACAGAGATCTTCGTCCTGACTACGGGTGGCCCTGCATAAAGCAGGATATAGCTAGGTACGTCGAGAGATGTCTAACATGTAGGAAGGTCAAGGCCGAGCACCAGAGGCCTCACGGCAAGACACAGCCGTTGGATATCCCTATGTGGAAGTGGGAAGATATTACTATGGACTTCATCACAAATCTTCCCAGGACCGCACGAGGGGTCGATTCGATTTGGGTCATCGTGGATCGGTTGACCAAGAGTGCTCATTTCATACCGATCTAGGAGAGCATCTCGGCCGAGAAGCTGGCCGATATATACATCAGAGAGGTAGTAGCTCGACACGGAGTGCCAGTTTCCGTGATCTCTGACCGTGACGTGCGATTCACTTCCAGATTTTGGAAGAAATTACATGAAGAGTTTGGTACTCATCTGCATTTTAGCATGACTTTCCACCCTTAGACAGATAGTCAGAGTGGGCGAACCATCCAGACCTTGGAGGACATGTTGAGAGCATGCATATTAGACTTCGGTGGTAGCTGGGATACCTACCTTCCCTTGGCAGAGTTTTCCTACGATAATAGCTACCATGCAAGTATCGACCATCCTCCCTTAGAGATGTTATATGGGAGGAAGTGCAGAACCCCGATATGCTAGGGTGAGGTTGGACAGAGGGTCATGGGGAGTACCGAGGTGGTACTCAAGATGACATAGAGGATCCAACAGGTCAGGAGCACGCTTCAGACTGCTCAGAGTCGGCAGAAGAGCTACACTGACAGACGCGGATCGGATATGGAGTTCCAGGTCGGAGATAGGGTCCTCCTGAAGGTGTCACCTTGGAAAGGTGTCATCCGGTTCAGGAAGCGGGGCAAGTTGGGCCCCATATACATTGGTCCTTTTAGGGTTGCAGCCCGGGAGGGCAAGGTGGCGTATAGGCTGGATCTGCCAGCCGAGCTTAGTCAGATCCACAGTACCTTTCATGTTGTCACACCCCCAAACCTGAACGACGGAAACGTTCGGGGGCGGAGGATGTCATGTGCAGTATCATAACAACTGAATAGTAAAGAAAGCAAACACCACCATCATATACATAATTGAAAATTTAACATCATTGTATGCGTTACATGTTTCCAAAAAGTCAATTACAATATGATGTTCAAAAGTTTTGTTTAACGCCTTAGCGTCAAATCCTCAAAAGCTGCTGATAACCTGTTTTACTGGTTTCCTGAGAATACAAGTTGTTTGAGAAAAAATTGTCAACATTTAAGTTGGTGAGTTCATAAGTATTTGTATGAATAAATATATGCCATTCAATGAGATGAAATCACGTTTGTTTCTAGAAAATCCGATATTTTCTATAAAATGAGTTGTAATTCGTTTGTTTATAAAATGAGAGTTTTTATCCCGGAAAATCCTATATTTTCCATAAAGCTGATTTGTAAACTGTTTGTTTGTAAAGTAATCGTAATTATCCCCAAAAATCCTATATTTTCCATAAAACTGAATTGTGGTCTTATATGTTCCAAGACCGAAAAATACAAGTATATATGCCATACTTAGTTTAATATCATGTAGTTTTATTCATGAATCAAACCGTTTGAAGAGCTGGGTATTCACATAAAATAAGCGTACTATCGATTCACATAAAAATAATGTATTGTCGTTTATCATGTGAATTTTCATAACTGTGCTATTAATGAATTGCCTGTCTCGACGTTCTTCAGGAGTCGAAAAGATATGACGTTTTTCACCCATAACCTACCGGTCGTGTTGTAGCTAACAGCCAGGGTGCATGATCATCAGTCCCGTATAGATCTATACACAAGTATCACGCTCTCCGGGAGGAGACTCTGGTTATAAAACAGGACACCCATGGATACCTTTGGTAGGTACCATGAAGACGAATGACTCACAAATTTCCAACGAGATACGTGTTTTGTTAATGAAAATATTTATGCATGAAATTGTTACTTATTTCATCATATCTAATATAAAAATAACTGTATTTTTATATAATCATTTCTTTGTCCTGAAGGATAAAATAATGTGAATATTTCTCAAACTATACCTATTATAATTTAAAAGGTATTGTTTTGTTGAAAATGATAATCGTTTCGTTTTAACATGTTTTTTCATATAACCGTATGTAATTTGGTAATACGTTATGTCGCATGTTTGATATTCTTACGTAAAAGATATTTAAACGTAATAAAATATAGACCATAATTTGTATATTAACACAAGTATCTTGTCTTTTACTTGTATTCGCCCCCTTAAAACATATAAAAAGTTATGAAAATGTAGCGGTATGAACTCACCTCGAATGTGATAGCGGTTTAGTTTCCGAGATAGGAACGGTGATCTTCGATTTCGATTACGTAATGGTAGTTGTATCCTAATAGTTTAAACACATATTAATGTGTGAATATATGGAATTAGAGATAAAAATAGTGGTATATACACTACGTTATATGAAATTTACTTACCAAGACTTATAACTATATTGAGGTGAATATCTCCTGGAACTTGAATTAAAAGGATGAAGGAAAAATGTGTTCGCTAACTTGAGAGAGAACTGAGATGATTTCGTGGATGTATGAAAATGAGGAAATGAGCTTATGTGTTACTTATATATGAGGTAAATATGAGGAGGTTGAGTTTACGTTTGCATTGGTAAATGTAATTATCACCTAGGGAAGCTGAATTGGGATAAAATATTAAGATATTTTAAGGAGTTTACTGTCCAAGTGAAAGTGTTTACGACCAAGATAAGGAGTTTACTATCAAGTGGAGGGTGTTTACGGCCAAGTGCATGTGTTTTCAAATGAATGTATGAATAATAAAAGGGGTTTTCAGACTTAATATCTTCTAGGAAATGAGTTTTCGCCCTTAATGGGCCTAAAGAAAAGGGTTTTCGTTCCTACAGTCAAAAATGATGAAGGGTTTTTAGATTTGAGTCAAAAGGGAAAAGAGTTTACGGTTTTGGCTTTATAGAAGGGGTGTTTTCGGATTTTCTATTCATCTTTAGGGGTTTTCGAATTTGCTTTACCTCAAAAGCATGTGTTTACGATTTGGTTTTGGGATTAGATTCCTAAAACCGTAAACTACTTTGCACCCCTTTTAAACCTTTAATTTCCTTAATTTTAGTTAAGTGTTGGACTTGTATTTGCTTGCATTAAACCTATTTCGCATTTATACTTATATATAGGTTAAATAAGCATGCACACTAGGCATCCAAAGTTCTTGTAACAACAATATAGGCGGTGAGTTTTACTTGTACATGCTTGTAGTCTAGACTCTATTAACTCAAAACAACGGGTTGTTACATCATCCCCCCCCCCCCCGGTTAGAGGGAATTTCGTCCTGAAATTAATTCTAAAGTGAGTACTCATGGAGTAGGGAAAAGATGCGGGTACTTTTGTTGCATCTTGTCTTCTCACTCCTAAGTGAATTCAGGTCCCGCTTGGCATTCCAGCGAACCTTCACTATTGGTATGCGACTTTGATTCGTTCGTTTGACTTCCCTATCCATGATTTCTACTGGTTCTTCCACAAAGTGTAGACTCTCGTTAATCTTGATTCCATCGAGTGGGATAATCAGAGTTTCGTCTGAAAAACATTGCTTGAGATTGGACACGTGGAAGGTAGAGGTTATATTACTAAGTTCTTGAGGTAGTTGGAGTTTATAAGCTTCGTTCATGACAAGTTATCTAAATCCACCAAAGTTCGGTGTCCACCAAAGAAGGAAGAAGAATCTTGGGAGTTCAAGAGGAAGCAAGTAGATCTAGAGGTTGTGTTCCATTTCCAGCTCATTTGAGGTATAAAGTTTATACCTTGACCATTCATCTGTTAAATTTCTTCTTGGAGTAGTTTAGGGCTTTAAGGAGCCATTTTTGGAACCATTCATGGATGCAAGCATGTTTTGGGGTTATAACTTCAGATCCAAGGTCCTTAAGTGACTCAATGGCATAAAGGTGCCAACTTTATGGCCATGGGAGTCCCATGCATCCTATGAACCACTTTTTAGGGCTTTTTGAGCTAAATAGCCCATGCATGAGAGTAAAGTTTGTAACTTTACGTGTTATATCGACCCTAGGAGACCAGATCTACGCTTTGGATGCGTTGAGCCCGACTAAAATCGACTGTATAGTTTCGGATCATGGGGGACTCGACGAGTCGTTCTTCGGACTCGGCGAGTAGGTTCGAGGTCCCCCCAACCTTCTCTGTTATTTAGCAACTTGTTGAGTCTAGAAGATGACTCAGCCAGTTAGACGTGTTTTGGACTTAAAGGTCAAAACTCTCCGAGTCAGTGAGCAAATGTCTCGACTGTATGAAGGAGAACTCGACGAGTCCAAGGAAGGACTCGACGAGTTCAAATGGAAAGTCTCGATTCTGTCATAAGGAGAAACTCGGCGAGTTAGAGGGTAACTGGACGAGTCAGATCGCGAATTTGAGATTCTCTGAATGGTGGAACTCGACGAGTTGAGTCAACCAGGGTGTTGACTTTGACTTTGACTTTGACGTTGACCATTACCTAAAATTGACCCTTAAAGGGGACATAAATATGAAGGAGTAACTAAAGGAGACTGTTTTGTGTAGGAGTTTGAGGAGGGTTGATCCCAGCACCGAGGACGGTTCAGTTACTGCACGACATCGAGGTGAGTTACCTTCCAGAAGAAGTGGGTCTAAGGCCACGATGTCGGCCTACTAGTAAGAGTTGGTTGTTAAATGACTGTCTTTGTGATAATTGTCTGATATGCCACTATATGATATGCTTTATGTGCTAGGATGCTATGATATGTGTGTTAGTAGTAGTAGGGGTGAAATAGGCCCCGGATACCGGTTGAAAGATACCGAAGGGGTAGACAGTACCTAAGCATGCCTAGCAATATGTTCATGTTATGCTATTATGTGGTAGTGTTATGGAGTGAAATAGTCCCCAGTTACCGGTTGAAAGATACCGAAGGGGAGGCCAGCTCTCGGTTACTGGTTGAAAGATACCGAAGGGGAGGCCAACTCCCGGTTACCGGTTGAAAGATACCGAAGCGGAGTCCAGCTTCCAGTTATGCTAGTCAGATATCGGTTGAAAGATACCGATGGATAGGCATTATGTGTTTATGGTATGTGGTATGATGGGGGAACTCACTAAGCTTTGTGCTTACGGTTTTCAGTTTTGGTTTCAGGTATTTCCTCTTCGAAGAGGAAGGAGCCGGCACGGTAGCAGCGCATCACACACACGACTTTCCGCATATGAGATATATGGGATTTGTACTCTGACATTGTTTTATCATGATACGATTTGACCATCGATACTCTGGCTTTTATATGATTTGATGCTATGGTTATTTTCAGACAAATGGTTTTATAATTATTATATTTAAAAATGAAAATTTTCGGTCATTATTTTTGGGATGTTATATATATATATATATATATATATATATATATATATATATATATATATATATATATATATATATATATATAGAGAGAGAGAGAGAGAGAGAGAGAGATGTTAAATCGAGAACACTAAAAATGTTGAGAACACGAGAACAAATTATAACCATTGAATAATTAGATTTATGGACATTATCTAAAAGGTTGTTAGTGTCAATTTTAAAACTAATGATATTAATATATAAATAATAAAATGACTTTAAGGGATTACATCAAGCAAAAAAACCATCAACATTATGGTTTTATTATTTATTATTTTGAAAAAGAATTTTTTCTGGTTTTGTTTATTTTACTTGATATCAATTGGTATTGTTGGAAGATTACACCATGTCCATACAGACTTTCAAAACCCGATTATTCATGCAAAATTTAAAATAAAAAATTACAACATAATGCATGTTGTGTGTATCTTAGTCTCGGATTTTATATACAAATATCCTTCATATATGAGATCGTAACAACGTCATGGCATGCTCAATTACCTCTTAACCTAGATGTGTTAGGCTCTTTAACCATTGTTGTAGCTCACCA
The DNA here is from genome assembly GCF_052849685.1 of Lactuca virosa. NCBI lineage: Eukaryota > Viridiplantae > Streptophyta > Magnoliopsida > Asterales > Asteraceae > Lactuca > Lactuca virosa. The sequence continues at coordinate 195,841,058 of NC_136428.1, read as the reverse complement.
TATGTATGCCATGCCCCCTTATCCATATCTTGATACTGACTATGGTATACAACTGTCACTGTTAACACATCATACATAGATTAAAGGATTTCTCATAGTTGATGCTACTGCGCATGTAAGCATTTTTATGGTAAGAGACTATGATCTGAGTAGTCGATACAACGATCTATTAGATCGTGTTCATAGGAATCTCGATGCAATCATATCACATCTCAACTAGGCATGTATATTTCTAGGTTGTCACAAATTTTGTTTATATATTCATAATGATACCATGAGTGCTTTAGGACGTCATCAAGATGTGTTTTCAGATACCACAATCCAATTACAAACCGTCTTTGCTGAATGGATACAAAACACCTGATGCTTTAACACATGGTGCAACATCAAGCACCCATTTAACTTTTTTTTTGGGGGGGGGGGGTGATTTAGAAGTAGTGGTTGTCTAGGTACATTTGTTACCTATTCCATTTGGAACGGAGGATTTTTTGGTACATCACATTTATGTATTTACGCTTCATTTGACGATATTGATACTTTTGAAAGGTGTTCTATTTGCTTGCAGCTCACATTTGATACCAGATAAAGCAAATATTGGTTTCTGTTTTCCTTGTGATGGGCCTGGAAGGGGGGGATGACAAGTATCATCTTGGGACCATGTTTTCTTAGGCCTATTCTAGATGTACAATTCAATTTTAGTAGTCATATTTCATTTCAGTTGGAAAATTCAGTCAAGTGTTTGCGGCAATATAAGCTATCAAGGAGTAGTAACTCATATCACGAGAGGAAACTTTGAGCGGAAATATATTATTATTAATGGATGGCTCCGTGATTTTTTATCGGCACATGAATCCCAGGTAATTTAGAATTATGGTTCTTCATTATCCGCATATGGCCTTTTTTTTCATAGGTGCTCATTTTGTATGGGTTTTTAGTTTGATGTCTTTATTCAGTGGACGTGGTTAATGGCAATAACTTATTAATGTTGGATTTTTAGCATTCTAACACTCCTAAGTGTACATGCAACCCTAAATACCTTGGATCTATGTTTTCTCTATTATACATGAAAATATGAATATTCCAAGGTATTGTTCTAACTAGCATAATATAAGGTACATGTAATATAAAATCTAATAGAATTACATACCTCTTGTTGTAGCTTGATTTCATGGAGCTCAAGAGCCTAGTGCCTCAAGTGTGACACCTCAAATGGTTCACACAACATCAAATACACTTAGAATAACTTGAGAGAAATGAGACACTTCATGAAATCGGCCATCCTTTACCATTCCTTCATATTGACCGATTTTTGGGAAGAATAAGATGCTTATATAGTGTGTCACAATTAGGGTTACACCATGTAAACCCTAATTGTCATGGCCTTTCATTTCCATGATCCATGGGTACAAGAGCATCCATGGAGCATCCTATGGGGTTTAGCCCAATTTGATAATCCATGGAGCATTAGCCCACTATACAAGTATGGATGATTTACACAATCAACCCATATATTTAACTAGTCTCCTTTTGATCACTTAATTAATTCCAAATTAATTCTTGATCAATACTAATTAAATAATCTTATTAATATGTTAGAACTAATAATATATTAATAAACCTTAAGTGTTATTTCTCTCATTTTAGTCTATCCAAATGCATGATGCCATGCAACCCAAATGGACCATGCCAATCGGGTCAAGTACATACCAAATATAGTTATGGACTTAGACACTAATCCAACAGTCTCCCACTTGGATAAGTCTAAAACTATTATTGCGTATGACTTCAAAACCCGACTAGCAATCGTAACTCTTAAAAGCTGTTGTCGTCGAACTCTGAACAAATCAATGACGCATCCATCAGATAAGGGATCATATATTCCTCCATTCTAGATATCATATAGACTGAGACATGGATTAAAATCATTCTCTCTGTCCATTTGTTGTTTCCCGATTTCGGATTTATGACGACTGACTAATTGAACAAATCAAATCAGTCCTGGCTTGGCCAAGCACTTCGGTGTGCCATCACTAAATCATCGAGGGGCCCACAGATATCGCTTTTATCCCTTTAAGGGTAAAAGGAATGGATAAACTTCGACTCATATGCTTGTTCTACTACTTGTTGAATCATACACAAAGGCACGTTTTATAACACCTAGTTACCAAATGCGTTTTCGTGCAATCAATGTATAACCAACTCATAGGCAACAAGTCATATCTCTAGGTTTGAATAATATAAGATATTAGCGTCTCATGATCACTCGTGATAAAATCCAGGAAGTGATTCCAATGAGCGTGGGTTGAATCCAATACTCAGAACTTATGAGTACTCATGAATGTTGTAGCACCACTTGCTATGTCCCAACCTTGGACATATACAATCCAGCTTCATGACAGTCTTGATTCATATCTACTTCCAACATATGACCGAATGTGGATAGTTTGAATAACTTAGTCATTCAGGAGGAACGACCTAGTTATTCTGTAAGTCAAAACATGCAAAGTGAAACACAAGAATAATCGAATCCAATAATGTCTTAGAACTTATGAATATAAATAAAACACCTTTTATTTATCACCATATTGATTACACATTATTCATTGTATACTGTTTCAAACCATCAACTTTATACTTGAATTAAAAACAATAATTGTCCCATGCTCCAAGCATGTACACTATGTTTTCTAAACACTAGTCATGCCATACACCAAGTATGCACACTATGTTTTTCCAAACATTAGTTATGCCATACACCAAGTATGCACATTAAGTTTGTCTATGATCTTTTACTTTGTGAAATATATCGATTGAACATAATTCCGATGATACTCATTTCATAATCCCAAATCCTTACCGCAAATGCAAGAATTCCAAATTCCTTCCATTTACCTAAATCTGTTAGATTCTAAACTTATATGCATTGATCCTCTTGTAATGATTATGCACAAAGTCACAAAGACTTGTCAACAGACATTACAGAGTATTCCAATGGAGATCATTCCATGGAAACGAAGTCTCAAATTCAAAGTACATTGCTTTGAACATCCTTCTTGCATTAAGTTTCCTAATCTTACACAGATTTAATGAATAACTTCCACCTATGGGAATATTTCCATATTCTCATTTTGACTATCACTTCTGAACAAGAGTTGCCTCTTTTCAGAATATGTCAAAATGGTCCTTTCAAAAATTTACACTATACTTCCAACTGTCCTTGAGCAACCAATCTTTGGTAAACCTTAGATTGTTCTCGAAAATTGCTTAATCAAATTAGTCATATCCAATTCTAGACTTTTCCTCTCTTAATGCCCTGAGAATTTGGAAAATTTAGAAAGGATGGATATTATAACACATGCAATCGATCCTATATCCGAAGCATAAGGGACACGATTCATGATGTCTCACATAAAGACATGATACTAGACCAGTCTTTCTGCTATAATATTTCTATTTCTATTTGCCAAGTTCTCATAATTCAAATTATGAAAAGGGATGTCGTAATCATAATCGAATTTTAGAACGCAAATAATGGATCCATATATAGAATTTCCTTATGTTGAGCCATTCCAACATAAAATTCATATATATATATATATATATATATATATATATATATATATATATATATGTATATATATATATATATATATATATATATATATATATATATCCTTGACTAAAGATGATTAAAACCTCAATCTAAGCTTTTAGAATTGAAATGAAGTATAATTTCATCTCCCTTAATTATAGCAAAACAAATTTTCCTAATTGAAACCTTTTGTTTTCTATAATTAACATTGCTAATGTGACATCCCCTAATTTCTCGGCCAGAAAAGACCGATTTAATTTATGTTTTTTAAAATAAAGTCAGAGAAATCCTTTTAAAAGATGTTGCGGAATTGGTCCCCAAAACAAAACATGATAAAAGTTTGTCAAAACCTTTCTTTAAGAAATATATAATTTCATTTCATATCAAAACCTCAGGATGTCATGTTCCGATACAGATCAAAAGCATAAAGAAGACATTATAAGCCTTACAACAGTTATTTACAACTACTGGCCTATAATCCAAAAATCTCTCATCATCCTCTGACTATGCTCGGGCTCCACTACCTGTAATTATAAAAACCTAAGTGGGTCAGGCTTGGGAGCCTGGTGAGCATATAGGGTTTTCAACCCACAATAATAATAAACTTATTAAGTTCATCAATCAACAATAACCCTGATTACCCATTCCCGTTATCCTCACTTTACGTCCCTAAACACCAATCACAAGGGACCTAGCCTAAGTAATATCATCGGGATGGACACTACTGTTAAGGGGACTCCTCAGCCATACATGTCCTAAAGGCAACCATGAGGGGGATGGAGTACGCCAATGAACATATAGTTCACCAACACCTACAAGTTGCGAACCTACTAATGTTCCACTGGACTGTCTAGAAAGGTCTGTGGTCGTCATCTAAACTCCGCTATACGACTACAACAACAACATCGAGGCCTCTCATAATTTTAACACCTATCGACTATTTCGTCTACCCATGTTTTACCCAACATATTTGTAGATAAAATATATAAACAGTTTAAAACTTGTATAAAACATCTATTCAACAGTCACCTCAAATAAACAATTAATATATTTACACATAGCATGTATGTTAAGGTAAATACTTCATATCTATGTGTAAGGTGAAAGTAACTATACACTCACTTGATTTAATGATAATTGGGCAGCACTTCGTTTCCTAAAACGATCGTTTCTAATAAAACCGGGAGTTTTATTGAGAAACCGGGCTCTGCGAGGGTCGGGCTTCAAAACCGAAAAGATAAATTTCTCGGGCTTCTCGGGCACTTCGGGACGTGTTTCGGGTGTTTGGTATGATACCGGGGCTTTGGGGGAAGTTGGAATGAAAGAAATATTGAAAGAGGGGTTAAAAATGACAAGTTTCCAAATTATCCCCGGGAGGTCTCGCACCCTTCTATGGGCGAGGCTTCTGATCGGACGGCTGAGAAGCTACCAGGTGGCAGCAGATCCGAAGAGGAGGCACATGGGTCGCACGTGCGAGGGTCCTGCTGCTGACCTCTGATTGGACCGAAGTCTAGGTCCGAGGTTCGGATCCGAAGCAAGAGGGAAGGGAGACAGGTGGTGCGAAGGTCGGACACGCGGCAGGTGGTGCGAGGCTCGGACGAGGCTGCACACGCGTCACTCCTCGGATACGCCATGGCTTCGGATGACTCAGCAAATTTCGGACACGTGGCACGCATGAAGTGAAGGTGACGTGGGCGAAGTCCACCATGCGAAATTTCTCGGATTTGGTATTTTTTCTCGATTTTTGTGCAAAAACTTCTAAAATCCATAACATTCGCATACGGGCTCCATTTTTGACGTTCTTTATATGCACACGTAGGTAAAATTACACTCTACAACTTTCATTTAGACTTCGTCGGCTAATTTTGAATTTAATTTTTATATTATTATTTTTAACAGACCGGGACAGGAAATTCGTTAAAAATTCATAACTTCTTCAACCGACGTCCGTTTTTGTCTGTGTTTTTACCGTTGTACTACTATTGATGAGACCTTCGACTCTCGTTTAGGTTGTGTCGACTAAAAATCACCCGATCTAAAATTCGAGTTTTTAGTTGTCTACTGCTAAGCTGAAACTTCGAAAAATCATAACTTCCTCATACGAAGTCAGATTTGGGCATTCTTTTTATACATACTCTCGATTTAACGAACAATACGACTTTCGTTTAGATTACTAAGGCTAAAAAGTAGTTTATCAAAAACTCACTTTTTACGTCATTCGGCACCGTGCCGGTTTTGTCGCGAAACTTCGACAGGTCATAACTTCTTCGTTATAACTCGGATTTCGGTATTCTTTATATATCCGTAATCCTTGTCACGACCACTACAACTTTCTTAATAGATATCGGCTTTATCTAATATTTATTTTCGACGCTCATTTTTATTCTTAATTAGTTAAATGTTAGTAATTAAGCATAAAACACATAATTCACATAATATTCACATAATTCCTTTTCAATTATTCAAAATGAGTTACAAAGGTTAACCTAGACTATCACGTCAATATTAATGCCTAGCCTAGAAACACGGAAGTTACAGCTAACTTGCAACACTTATCATAATTATCATGCTCCCACTAACTTGCACACATGTGTGTCTAACAATTTCAGAACTATGAAAAGGGATGTCGTAATCATAGTCCCAATTGTTTAGACCTTTGCCATTTCTCACAAGTCCATGTTAGTGTGCCGGTTAACCACACACGCTCCACTAACGACTTTGAGAATGCAAATATCACAATTGCTATCTACCTAAAATCTACTTAGTGAAAGCGTTTCCTCACCATCATTTTCATGAATCGGAGAGAAACCTTATGCCACTTAGAATTTATGGTGTATGTGTTCCTTTCCATGTGAATTTGTCAAAACCATAATCACAAGACAAGGTTAGTGACAAATCCAAACTCATATGGACCGAACTTGTGCAGTCTTAACTTCTTGCCACCTGGCAGCACAAGGGCCTTCCATTGCTTCCAAGTTGTTATGCAACCAACTGAGAACTATCAGAACTCATATGCAAAGCCAACTTTAACTAGAATGGGCACAGAATTAGGAATATGTCAACATGATAGGTTATAAACCTCACGTCGTGTGCTAGTGATAAACTACAAGTTTTTATTCTTTATTAGACTCTTTCAAGATCTTTTAGACTCCCACTGCCCTCTTGACATATAAGACTCTCTTGCCAAATATTCAAGAGATAGTGCGGATTCTTATCAAGAAAAACCTTCACACAATTGGCCTTAGTTGGTCTTTGTTTTATCCAAAACATCACAACTTATCAATTTCAAATGTACAAGAGTAGAGCACATTTTACTCTTACATTTGACAAGTGTTAATAAACCTTCTTTAAGATGTGTCACTCAAGTTACAATCTTGGAGTCTGACTCTAAGAATTGTTTTGGAACGAAGTATGAGTCATCTTCTTGATTTAACCATTTCAACAGTTCACGATTCCTCTTCTTAGACATAGGAATGCACTAAGATGACCTTAGAGGATCAATTGTGATAGGGTTTCATAATCATCAAGATGATCATAAAATATGATACTAAAGTACTCTCCCATCTTTTCAGATTTGAGAAACTTTTATCTTTCTGCCAAATTTGATTCTTCTCATTCGTTCTGCCATACATCGAAACTTTTCCAATGTTTTAGAATTATACTTAAACTTGTAAGTATAACCATATTTACTAAACTTTAGTAAATCATGACGAATAGTCTTATCGATATTTTGTGGTGGACTTGACCAGTGCACAAGAATGTGTACTCGATCCCTTAGTCCTTCACTTGACTCACATATACATGTGAACAAAGAATTAGTCTTAATTTTCCAAAGATGAAAATTCTCATTCATCATACAACACAACTTGCATGATTCCAAGTTTCTATCCAACTGAAACTTGGTTGATGAGAATCTTTCCTTATTTGGTAAATTATGACACTACCACAAACGAAAGAATCAAATCCATTTTCCAATATTGCTATCAATGGAACCATATAAACAACAATTTTTCACAAATGCCATTGTAAGGACACTTAAAATAAATAAAATAAAAAATTTTCCTTTTGTTTTAAAACTTGCGGAAAAAACTTATCCTTACAATGCAAATGCATATGAAAAACTATGTTGTTATCTATTCCTAAACAATCTATCACAACTCTTAAGCAACAACTCAAGATTCTGATCACGGAACCATGCGATCAAAATCCATCTTCGCGATCAGAATCAACTTAACCTTCCTCTCCTTTCTTAGATTCTTAAAACTTCAATATGTGACCCAGTCACATCATGTAATAAGAATCACCAAGTAGGAACTTAATAGAGTTAGATAGTGGACTTACCTGAAGTACAATCAAACTTTTTGACTAGACCTTCTCTCAGATTTTTCAGGTAGTTAGGGCAGCTTCGTAACCAATGCCCCTTCCTTTGGCAATAGAAACATATGGACCCTTTGGGAATGGTACACAGAACTATATCAGACTTAACCTTTCTCTTTACCATTTGGTCAACTTAGTTGACTTTGGCCGATCCCTTTAGAGAAAGCTTTTCTGGATATTCAATGTTACCATTGTCAATGTCCATGGAAGTCTGGGAAGTTGATCTTCTTAATCAAATTTGCTCTACCAGTGCTCCAAGTCATTGCTGATTCAGCTGCACCTAGCAAATAGATAAGATCATTAAGGGTCATGTCATAGTCTGTTTCATAGTAGTCCCAACGAAAACTCACTATGTGACTTAGAAAGTGATTGAACAACCAACTTTCTCAAGACTTTGACACCCAACTCTCCCGCCTTGTCAATATGTGACTTCATCTCCAAGATATGAGCACACATAGACCTTGCTTGCCAATAGGGCTTGAGTGACCTTGAACTTGTGAGTTAGGGAGAATAATTGTAGGAGGTGGAGGGAGTGAAGAATGATTTTCGGGACATCATCTTCATTAGGAAAGCTTGTTTCAAGAGTTTTAGGAAGATCATAACTGTCTGAACCAGACATCTTTTGGGAGATATTCAAGACAGTTGATTTAAAATCCTTAATATAACACCCAATATGAAATATTAAGGCTAGGACCCAACACAATATTTTATAACTTGGAAGAGGGATGCCGTAATCCAAGCTATAGAATATTTGAAGGTAGGCGAATGACGATTCACCAATTTCCACCATGAAAAACGAAATAGAAATATTAGGTTTTAATTGGATTTGAAACTCATAGATCTTTTGAGATTCATTGAACTTTTCAATGGCATGTTTCAATCTCGATTGTGCCCTCTCAAATTTTGTGACTGGGATGCCGAGGATCACAAAACAAGGTGTGAGTAACCAGGCAAATATACTTGGTACACTAACCGACTTAAGCAAAGTGCAAAGTGTAATTTCATGGGTTAGCACCAAATTCACATTTTCCTAAGTAACTAATATTGGAATTTATAAAAGTTTAGTTACTTAGTATTTATCATTAATACTTTTAATGAAGGGAGAATTCTAGTCCTTGTCCTACCCATTCGGCTAACGACCCTCCACCAGTCAAGGAAGCGGTGGGTGAGAGTGGACACCCATTAAACTGCCATTTTATAGGCAGTAACCTTATACCCCCCCCCCCCTTATAGACCGGCTTCGTGAATGAGGCCTACTAACGGTAAGACTGACTTGCTCTTATACATATGTATATTATTAACTTATAATACTATAAAGTATAAGCGTTGAATTTTAACTTTTAAAATTCTAAGGGCTTAGCTTGGAATTAAAGTATTCATGAGGGAAAACTTTACAAATTCCAAAACTTGAGGGCAAGTTTTGAAACTATTCAAAACTATTCAATTCCATAACTTATGTGTTTAAAGTAGTTTTAATTCAAAAACTCTTCAAGTTCCATAACTTGAGGACAAGTTATGGAAGACTTTAAACTATTAAAAGAACATGACTTTTCTTTATTCATAACCTATGGAAATATTTATGAGTTTTATGAATCTTAAATGTGACTTTTCATATAACTTGAGGACAAGTTACAAAAACACATTTTAGAACCAACTCTTAGATTAATTTGGATTGAAAACAGCAATTTTACATAACTTTTCTATTAATCTAAGCAACTCATAAGAACAAGATAATTCAATCAAACCTTTTCGTGTAATTAGCCTAACCATTAAACTAATACAAAACATGAATCTATTGACAATTATCTTTGAAATTGGATTAGCATGAACATTACCATATCAAAAACAGGTTTATAAGTTGAAAAACAGCTTAGGGTAATGTTCCTAGTCCAATTCCAGCCAAAACAGTCGAAGATATGTTGTCTGGGGGTTCAACTCGTCGAGTGCATGAACCAACTCGGCGAGTTGGATAAGTTTAGCCTTGGACTCGGCGAGTCTGCTGAGCAGACATCAACAAAGTTCGATTTTTCAGCCAATTTTGCAAGTATAACAAGAAAACAAGCCTAGGTTCTGATACCACTGTTGCATTTTGAGCATTATAACACTCCTAAGTGTACATGCAACCCTAAATACCTTGGATCTATGTTTTCTCTATTATACATGCAAATATGAATATTCCAAGGTATTGTTCTAACTAGCATAATATAAGGTACATGTAATATAAAATCTAGTAGAATTACATACCTCTTGTTGTAGCTTGATTCCATGGAGCTCAAGAGCCTAGTGCCTCAAGTGTGACACCTCAAATGGTTCACACAACATCAAATACACTTAGAATAACTTGCGAGAAATAAGACACTTCATGAAATCGGCTAGCCCTCACCATTCCTTCATAGTTACCGATTTTTGGGAAGAATCAGATGCTTATATAGTGTGTCACAATTAGGGTTACACCATGTAAACCCTAATTGTCATGGCCTTTCATTTCCATGATCTATGGGTACAAAAACACCATGGAACATCCATGGAGCATCCTATGAGTTTTAGCCCAACTTGATAATCCACGGAGCATTAGCCCACTATACAAGTATGGATGATTTACACAATCAACCCGTATATTTAGTTAGTCTCCTTTTGATCACTTAATTAATTACAAATTAATTTTTGATCAATACTAATTAAATAATCTTATTAATATATTAGAACTTATAATATATTAATAAACCTTAAGTGTTATTTCTCTCATTTTAGTCTATCCAAATACATGATGCCATGCAACCCAAATGGACCATGCCAATTGGGTCAAGTACATACCAAATATAGTTATGGACGTAGACACTAATCCAACAATTAAATACATCGTTTGAGCTCATAATAAATTAAAAGTTGCTCATGCTACCCAACTGAGATCCTTATACATTATACAAGGATGTGTTGTAGGAGTAACCCATTGCCTTCTGGGTGGAATTGGCACTACATGGGCGTTCTTCTTAGCAAGAATTACTGTAGTAGGATAATGGCTATGAGAATTTGAAAGGCATTATGGGATTAAGACTTTCCAACATTTAGTTAAGTCTTAGCCTAGGACCCCATGACTCGTCGTATTTGGTTTGGTATTGCTACCGCGAATGACTTCAAGAATCATGATGATATTACCGAGCATGGCAAGGAAATCTCTTTCATATAGCATGGCAAGGAAATTTGAGTCATGGGTACAGGACCCTTTACATGTAAGACCTATTGCTCATGTAATTTGGGATCCTCATTTTGTTCAACCGGGTGTAGAAGTTTTTACTCATGGGGGTGCTCTTGGCCCAGTGAATATATATTATGGTGTTTATCAGTGGTGATATACAATCGGTTTACGAACTAATGAAGATCTTATACTTGAGCTCTTTTTCTATTATTAACTTCTACAATATCTTTAATAGCGGGTTGGTTACACCTACAGCCGAAATGGAAACCGAGTGTTTCGTGGTTCAAAAATGCAGAATCTGGTCTCAATCATTTTTTGTCAGGACTCCTAATCACCTCAATCTCTGATTTTCTTCCGAGGTAAATCCAAAAATGTCGCATACAACGAAGCAATCTCCAACTCTGTTCCTTGAACTTGACTTTTGTAAATTCTCATTTCTTTGGAAACGAGAAAAAGACCTAAGTGATCTTCAAAATACAAGCTAGTTCAATTTATCATTTGTAATCTAATAATTTGATTTCCAATTCTTTTTTTACTTTACCGATTACTATTTTCCAATCATCCAGCATGTTGGGGTTTTATATACATTAAAAACCTCTAAATTCCCTTACAATAAATGATGATTTTATTTCACTGTCTTGTTAGGAATTGTGTTATTAGGGTTTTTGATTGACGTTTTGTTTGACAGAAAAGGAAAATGATCAGTTAGTCTTCATTCGGTAACAATCTATTAAGTACTATAGTTCTAAAAGTGTTTTGTTTTAGGTTTTAAAATCCCTTCTAGCACTTGAAACAACAAAAGATGGTATACTATTTTATTTCAAGTTATATGAACAGAAAGAATATAATTACACTCCTTTTTATAATGTGTCTGTGTGAAATATGAAACTGCACCTCAACGTTTATAGATGCAAAGGCACATTGGTGACCAAATTTTATGTCACCTTGCGGTCACATTGGAGTTGAATACATTTTTTTTATCATATGTCATTAACCACCTCCATTGTCATTTAATTTTTGTCATCAAGTATTATGCTCCTTATTTTATATATAATCATGCACAAAACTCATTTATAAATCATTTTATAAATGAGTTAATTTAAATAATTAAAACACTTATTTAAACAAAATTAAAATAAATACTTAATTAAAATCTTCAAATGGGTAATATTTTAACCATTATGTGGTGATTTTAATTTAAAGTATTATATCAAGAACTCTTCTAATTCAAGTTAATTTGAATTGTTGGTATATATCATTATTACTAATATTGTTACTTCATATATCTTTTGTTTAGTGTAGGCTTTTCATATTATGTTTATAGTTTAGGGTGTGTTATGTAAATATGGTATATCTATTGTATTCTTTAAAGCAATGGAATACATGTCTAACCTAACTTTCACAAAGTCTAACATGGCATCAAGCTAGCCTACGTTACCTCCATCACGACCGATTGATTTTTTTGGCCATCACGTATTGCTTTGCGAATCTCTTTATAGACGCTAATTGCTTGATGACCAAACTTCCGATCATTCTTCACTCCTCATTAGCGTCGATCACCTAGGACTTCACACATCCCATCGATCCTTCTTGTTGCCTCATTACTCTTCAAAGTTTGTGATCTTGGCTATATTCCACTGCACTCATCTCGTCACTGTCAGCATGATTGTTCACCAGTCACAGGCTTCAATTTTTCTGTCCAAGGTAAACATCTTGATTAGCATTACGTTCATTTTTATTTCATTCTTTTTTTTCTGTTTTCCGGAAATATGAGTACCCTACCTTCTTACATGGTGATCTAACCGAAGAGGTTTACATGAAACAAACTCCTGGATATGTGCACCTTAAGTATCCCGACTATATATGTCGCCTTCGTAAAGCTCTCTATGGTCTAAAACAGGTACCTCGTGCCTGGTACCAGTGTTTTGCATCTTATATATCCACGATTGGCTTTACGAGTAGTCGCTCGGACATCTCTCTTTTCACTTTTCATCGCGAGTCAGACACTATCTACCGTCTACTCTATGTTGATGACATCATTCTAACTGTCTCCAGTCCCTCTCTTGTCATGCAAGTGATCTCCCGTCTTTCGACTGAATTCTCCATGACAGATCTAGGTCCTCTTTTTTTTTCTCGGCATTAATGCTACTCGTTCTACCAAAGGCTTGTTTCTTTCATAAACTGCGTTTGCCAATGAGATCTGTTCACGTGCCGACATGATCTCCTGTAACCCTTGTAGCACCCCGATGGACACCAAACAAAAGCTTTCTCCCCTTGGTTCTCTTGTTTCTGATCCTACCCTCTATCGTAGCGTAGTCGTTGCTCTCCAATATCTGACTTTTACTCATCCCGAAATTGTCTACGCTGTTAAACATATCTATCTTTTTGTGCATGATCGTCATGAACCACACTTGCTGTTTTTTAAACGCATCTTGCATTATATTCAAGGCACTCTTGATCATGGTCTCTTTATTCGTTCGTCACATGTCGACCGTTTGGTTTCTTATTTTGATACTAATTGGGATGGTTGTCCTACGATACTTCGCTCTACTTTTTGGTTCTGCATCTACCTTAGTGATAATCTTGTATCATGGTCCTTAAAACGTCAACATGCCGTCTCTCGATCTAGTGTCGACGCCGAGTACAAGGGGTAGCTAATATTGTTGTTGAAGCTGTTTGATTTCGTAATCTGCTTCTTGAGTTATCATGCCCTCTTTCTCATACGACTGTTGTGTTTTGTGATAATGTGAGTGCTATGTATTTAGCATGAAACCCGGTTCAGCACCAAATAACCAAACATGTGGAAATAGATTTACATTTGGTTAGGGAACGCATTGTCATTAGTCAAGTTCGTGTGTTACATGTTCCATCTGCTTATCAGTTTGCTGACATATTTACTAAAGGCCTTCCTAAACAGTTGTTAATTGATTTTAGGAACAATTTAAGTTTTCGTGAACCTCCGTTCAAACTGAAGGGGAGTGTTAATTCATATATCTTTTGTATAGTGTAGGCTTTTCATATTATGTTAATAGTCTAGGGTGTGTTATGTATATATGTTATGTCTCTTGTATTATTTAAAGCAATGAAATACATGTTTAACCCTAACCCTAACGGGTATTTTCACAAAGTCCAACAAATATGTTCCAATCGAACTTTTAAACCGTGTGAATCTCAATAAAGGCAAATTGTTTCATTTTAAAGGTTAATATAAAAGAGTTTTCAAAAAGGTATCTAGTATTGGGCTGTGAATTGGTGTGGGCTGGACCTTGGGATCAAGCCTAATTTTTTGTACCATGCCTCTGCCTTAACACATCCTTCCATTGGCACTTCCGAAAAAAGAATAAATCAAATGCTTTATTGGTTATTGTATTGTGGTTTATATGGAAGGCAAAGAACAATCTAAATCCAAGGCGGTGATTGGTGAGGTGTGATCTCAGGAAACTTCCTAAAGATGTCCAATTAGCCTTATTCAACTGGTTATAAAGCAAATTTAACTAGTTTGGATTGGCAAGTTTAGTTTTCTTCCTAATTGTTAGCTTATGCTTTTTAATTGCCTTGTAATTTTTTCTTTTTTTACCCAGCTCTTTGCTAATTTTAATCAATCTTTTCGCCATTCAAAAAAAAAATTAAAAATGGTATTAACTTCGTGGGATTCATTTTAGTTTTTACTAGTATTAGTTAGTTATACATCGGGGTTCATACTTTATGCTTACAATAATCGGTAATTCTGTATGACTTAATGAACTTTTTAATACCAGCCCACATACTTTTCAATTTCACATATAAAAGATCAATCTAGGCCTGTATATTTGGAAGCCCAACTTCAATTTTGTTTTATGCCTTAATGAATTATAGTTTTAGTTTAACACCAGGTAGTGTGAGACCCGTATAATAAACGAGTTTTTTTGTAAAAATAAAAAATTAATATATTTTGTTAAGCATAATTATTTACAAAACTGAATTTAGAAAATATATCAATATTAGCCATGATTGAACCAATTTTGACAAGGTTTCTGCAAATTATCATGAATTCAAAAGGGATTGGCCGAAAATTATGTTTTTAAATTAGGACGGTTGATTTGAATTTAAATTGAATTTAATATATTAAAAAAATTAATATATTTTGTTAAGCATAATTATTTACAAAATTGAATTTAGAAAATATATCAATATAAGCCATGAATGAACAAATTTTTGCAAGGTTTCTGCAAATTATCATGAATTCAAAAAGGATTGGCCGAAAATTATGTTTTTAAATTAGGAAGGTTGATTTGAATTTAAATTGAATTTAATATATTAATTGACAAATTACGTGAGAATTTATGAAGACCTTTAAGATTTCTTATTTTCTTTATTATATTTTTAGATTAGATTTTTTTTTATAATTTAATAATAAAGCCAAAAAAACCACAAATTGCCAAATAGATTTAAATGAAATTGAAAAAATTAAAAAAAATGTCATATAACATATTGAATTAGGTGATGATATGTGTGAAAAAATATTTTATTTATTAGGTAGGATATACATAGAGGTCTACATATATACTGGTTTTTAAAACATAGTCATTACCAGAAATTCAGTTTAACCTCACCGGTTTTTAAAAAATCGGTTCTTAAAAAACTACTCCACTTTTTTCCATCAGTTTTAAAAAAATAAAAATTAGTTTTAAATGCACATCTTACCGTTTTTGTTTTGTTTTGTTTATTTGATTTATCGATTTTTTAGTCTCAAATAGTTTTTTTTTCTTTTTTTTTCTTTTTTTTGCAATTAAATTTCTTATTTTAATTTTTTATGAAAAGATTTAGCCCCTAGATGCTTAAGTATAACTATCTATATATACTAAGCTTTTCGAAAGGACCATTTTGCCATACAACAAAATTAAAAAGCTATCACAAAAACAAAAATTTGAAATTTTGGTTTATTTTTATTTAAGGTGTAACATCCGTAAAAATCATGCCCAATTTAAACTTTGTCAAAACATATAAACATTTAACATTTACAAAATTTGTTTTCAAAATGATAAATATCAGAGTATCCCAGTATCAAATCATGAAATCATAATGACAGGAGGAGCGGTACGATCATGCCTTCGCCTTCCCGCGGTCACCAGAAGTATCTGAAAAAAATAATCGATAGATGTAAGCTCGAAGGCTTAGTGAGTTACCCCCAAAATACCAACCTCATAACCATAATCATATCACATAAACAAACACAGAACAACATGCATAATAGGCCTCCAGCCTGACTGGACCGCATCGCAGGCCTTCAGTCTATCTGGACTGCTCTCTAAGCCTTCGGCACGTCTGGACCGCCTCGCAGGGCCTTCAGCGTATCCGGAGCATCTACAGTCCTACGAGTTCTTGCCTCTACTTGCTTGTTTTCCCCAAGTGTTTCCTCCTCCAAAACTCCTCCTCAAAGCTTGAACACACCAAAAGAACACACACAATCGATTTAGGGTTTGAGAGGGACAAGAAGCAGTAAAGGGGAGGCTGGGGGAGGCCAATGATCCTTTAAATAGGGTGAAATGCCCCGAAATCTAGGGTTTCATCTGCCAGTTCCTACTCGTCGAGTCCGCTCTTGGACTCGGTGACTAGATCACTAAAACACGTGGACCAACCTGCTACTACTCGATGAGTAGGGCGGCCAACTCGTCAAGTAGACCAAAAAAACCAAAAAGGATTCATACATAAATCGATACCTGGGAATCGGGGCGTTACAATTCTCCCCCACTTGAATTAGACTTCGAGAAGTCTGCTGGGGTAATCAACGTCGGGTAATGCTCTCGCATCTCTGCCTCCAGCTCCCACTTCCACTCGGATCCCCTCCGATGCTCCCACTGCACCTTCACCAAAGGTATTTCCTTGTTCTGCAGAACTTTCATCTTCCTCTCTAGAATGGCCACAGGCCTCTCCACATAATTCAGGCGCTCATCGACCTGAATATCATCCAACGAAACTACTGCCTCCTGATCCAAAACATACTTTCACAACTGCAAAACGTGGAAAGTGCTATGAATTCGGCTAAGCTCCTCCGGTAGCTCTAGCCTATACGCAACCTTGTCAACCCTGACAACGATCCTGAATGGACCAATGAAACGGGGACCCAGTTTTCCCCTTTTCCTGAAGCGGATCACACCCTTCCAGGGTGAGACCTTCAGGAGTACCATATCATCCACCTGAAACTCTAACTCAGATCGGCGTTTGTCGGCGTAACTCTTCTGCCGTCTCTGAGCGGTCTGCAAGCGCTGCCTAATCTGCTGAATCTTCTCAGTAGTCTGCAAGACTACTTCCGTTCGCCCCATCACCTTGTGTCCCACTTCACCCCAACAAATCGGGGTGCGACATCTCCGTCCATATAACAGCTCGAAAGGCGGGGCGCCAATGCTGGAATGATAGATGTTGTTGTAGGCGAACTCTGCAAGCGGTAGGTGGGAATCCCAGCTCCCACCGAAATCAATGACACACATCCTGAACATATCCTCGACGGTCTGAATGATCCACTCGCTCTGACCGTCAGTCTGCGGATGGAATGTTGTGCTAAAGTGCAACCGCGTGCCCAGTTCCTCGTGGAACTTCTGCCAGAAACGGGAGGTAAACCTAACATCTCGGTCGGAGACAATGGAGATGGGAACCCCATGGCGAGACACGATCTCGCGAACGTACATGTCGGCCAACTTCTCGGCCGACGAACTCTCCCGAATAGCCAAGAAATGGGCACTCTTGGTCAATCGATCCACGATGACCCATATAGCATCAAATCCCTTCACCGTCCTCGACAAGTTGGTAATGAAATCCATCGTGATCTGTTCCCATTTCCACATGGGAATCTCTAGAGGCTGCAGCTTACCATGCGGCCTCTGGTGTTCGGCCTTGACCATCCTGCAGGTCAAGTACCTCTCGACATACCAAGCGATTTCTCGCTTCATACATGGCCACCAGTAATTCAAACTCAAGTCTCTATACATCTTGGTGGCCCCGGGTGAATAGAAAAATGAGACTTATGAGCCTCCTCCATGACCGTCTGCCTGACTCCACCAGACATCGGAACCCAAACCCGACCGCATCGGGTCAATAATCCCCGACTATCCTGCACAAACCGGGTATCCTCACCCTTGATCCTCTCCAGCTTCCAATTCTCCGGTGGCATGCCCTCAACCTGGGCATCTCTGATCAAACTCACAAGCGGAGGATCCACCGCTATCCTTATACATACCGCTGGGGTGGAAGACCCAGCTGACTTGCGGCTCAAATCATCCGCAACCACATTCACCTTACCAGGATGGTAAAGGATCTCGTAATCGTAGTCCTTGACTACATCCAGCCACCTGCGCTGCCTCATGTTCAGGTTCGGCTGATCCATGATATGTCTCAAGCTCTTGTGATCCGTGTAAATGGTACAACGAACCCCATAAAGGTAATGTCTCCATATCTTGAGGGCGAACACCACCGCTCCCATCTCCAAATCATGCGTAGGGTATCGCGTCTCATGCGGCTTTAGCTGCCGCGATGCGTAGGCTATCACTCGTCCTCTCTGCATGAGGACCGCCCCTAAACCTGTGATGGATGCATCACAGAACACCACAAAATCCTCAACTCCCTCCGGGAGTGTCAAGACTGGGGCCTCGCACAACCGCTGTCGGAGGGTCTCAAACGCCCTCTACTGCTCAGGGCCCTACCGAAAATCCACCCCCTTCCTCGTCAGACGAGTGAGGGGTACTGCAATCTTGGAGAAATCTTGTATGAATCTCCGGTAGTACCTTGCCAATCCCAAAAAGCTCCTGATGTCTGAGGGAGATTTCAGAACCTCCCACTGCATAACTGCCTCGATTTTGGCCGGATCGACCAAAATCCCCTCCTGGTTAACGAGATGTTTGAGGAACTGGACCTCTCGTAGCCAAAACGTACACTTTGAGAACTTGGCATACAGCCGTTCTCGTCTCAGAACTCCCAATAACTCTCGTCTCAGAACTCCCAATACGATGACCGAGCGATCAAGCATCGGTCTGCAGACGCGATTCATCAGATCCATAAATACTGCTGGTGCATTGGTAAGCCCTAACGGCATCACCACGAACTCGTAATGTCCATAACGAGTCCGAAACGCGGTCTTCTCCACGTCCTCCTACCTCACTCTAACCTAGTGATATCCAGATCTCAAATCTATCTTGGAGAACCAAGATGCTCTCTGCAACTGATCAAAGATATCATCTATCCTTGGGAGTGGATAACGGTTCTTCACCATTAACTTGTTCAACTCCCTATAATCAATGCAAATCCGGTGCGAACCGTCCTTCTTCCGGACGAAGAGGATCAGTGCTCCCCATGGAGAACTACTAGGTCGAATAAACTCCTTGCCCAGCAGCTCCTGCAGTTGTGATGACAGCTCCTGCATCTCCGGTGGCGCCAATCGGTACGGCGCCTTCGCGATAGGGGCCGCACCTGGCACCAGATCGATCCGGAACTCGACCTGCCTCTCCGGAGGTACCCCGACAACTCCTCCGGGAACACATCCGCAAACTCTCTAACCACTGGAACCTCTGAAACTGGAGTCTGATCCCTGACTCGCATATCCATCATGTACGCTAGATAACCCGCACACCCGTGCTGGATATACTGCCGAGATCTGGCGACTGAACAAAACCCTGCTCCCACTCTGGTGCCCTCGCCATATACAATCAATTCTCCCCCACTTGGGGTTCGAACTACTACCCACTGACCCTCGCAATCAATCAGGGCACCGAATCGACTAAGCCAGTCCATCCCTACAATCATGCACACATCCCTCATGGGAATCGGAATCAAGTCTATCGGGAAGGACACCCCGACAATCTCTAACTCACATCCTCGGTAGACTGAAGAAGCAGAAACCCCGTGTTCGTTGGCGATAGAGACTCACAACGGACACTCTAGCTCGCCTACTGGCATACTGAACTCCCTACTAAACGTATGTGACACAAATGACCGACTCGTCCCAGAGTCAAATAAAACCAATGCAAGCAAGGAGTTCACTAAAAACGTACCTAATCACAGGTACAACAGATAAGTATAACACAATTAATAAATGCGGTAATGAATAGAAACATACTAGCAACCACATCTGGCGCCGCCTTGGCCTCCTCGGTCGTAAGCTGAAAGGCACAGCACTGAGCCTTCGGAGGCTCTGCCCTAACTGGCCTCCCATATGTAATCCTCAACGTAGCGGCGTTGGAGCCTACGCCGGCTTGGCCGCGAGCTGTGGACAGTTGGTCTTCACGTGACCAACCTGATGACAATGATAACATATCCTTATATCCGAGGCAGGGGCGGACTGACGACAGTCCCTAGCAAAATGCCCCTCCTTGCTACACCTGTGGCACCCGCTACTAGCTCGACAAGCCCTAGTATGACCCTTGCCGCACTTTCCACAAGTGCGGCTCTGCTGACCCCCAGTCCTAGAATCAGCGGTCTTAGACCGCTTCGGCGCCGGCTGCGACTGTGCCGGGGCCGGCCGCTGCTCCCTCAACTACAACTCAATCTCCAACTCATTCCGCCTAGCGGCCTCCTGTATTTCCAGTAAAGTATCACATCGTTGTGTGGCAACAAACTGTCGAATGTAAGTCTTGAGCATGCTCAGATAACGTGTCATCTGGGCCTGCTCAGACGCAAATTCCGGGCAGAACATCGCCCTCTCAGTGAACATGCGAGTGATCTTCGTCACTGACTCTCCATCCTGTCTCAGACTAAAAAACTCCTGTGCTAAACGTTCCCGCTCGACCCGCGGAATGTAACAAGCGCAGAATATGTCCCGAAACTGCTCCCAAGTAACAGCAGCTCTCTGCTCATCCGTGTATGACACTGTCGTCAGCCTCCACCAGTCCGTGGCCCCGAGCCTCAGCATGTTTAGGGCGCATCTGACCTTCTGGTCAGTAGGACATGAACACGTGAAGAAACAACCCTCCACGTCAGATAACCACCTCATGGCTCGAATATGATCCTAGCTACCGTCAAATGTCGGGGGCTTCATGTTATCGAAGTCCCGGTACTGGAAACCCCTACTGACTCCTCACCCTGCCGCGGATACAGCTGATGCAGCTGCTGCGGCAGCTGTCTCTGCAAGAGCCGCGTAGCGCTCATCAAAGTACTCAACCATGGCGGTCTTAATCGACCCAAACATCTCCGGCAGCTGTGCCCGGAACATAGCAGCAACCTCATCATGCAGGATCTCTCGAATCCTGGCATCCAACTCGTCCGTACCCATCTGCACCACCGTCTCAGGTGCTGTTGGCCCCTCCTGGCCTCCGTCTCCTGATCCTGATCTTGACCCGGATCCAGTCGTAAAGCATCTCGTGACCACCATTTTGGAAACACACCAAGAAGATATCAGATAACCACATAATGACGGGGAACCAACTCCCAACTAAAATCTAGGGGTTGTGACTTCCTTGCTACGCGTATGGGTCCTGTGCTTTCGGTAGTACGGGCCCATACTACCTTCCACACCTACCCATATTTGTCTCAAGTATCACCACAACACCCTAACAACATGCATAAACATAGCGAGCGCTCAATCCTCACTCCTAGAGAAATACTAGATATCTCATGACTGGCCTTACGACCTCTCACAACCCACCCATCCATGAAACTTCCACCAACCCTGCAGCACTAGCGTATGCTAATCATACATAAAGCTGGACCCTATAGACTTTCGAATATCCAATCCTACCCTAAGCTCCCAATCAAACAAGAACAGAACATAAGGCTAAATCAAACATTCTCAGGCTATAAGATCTTAATTATGTATAATCGTGGTGCATACACTAAGCAGCTACATTAATGATGTCAATCTCATATAAAGGAAACCCTAGGCTAGCAGGCATCATAAAATCAGGCAACTCTATCATGCAATTCCTAAAGATCCCTAGCCTAGCACTAGCATGTTGTTCTAACATATCACATAATCATATATTGTATGGTATTTTGGGGTCTACTTACTGCCTCCGGCTGATCGTATACCCTGCATCCTCCTTCATTAATTTTGAAAACCATTTAAAACTATTTTGAAAACTTTTCCTTGATTTGAGACTGGATTCACACGAATGTTCCTCCAATTCACTCAAACCAAGGCTCTGATACCAACTTGTAACATCCATAAAAATCATGCCTAATTTAAACTTTTTCAAAACATTTAAACATTTAACATTTACAAAATTTGTTTTCAAAATGATAAATATCAGAGTATCCCAGTATCAAATCATGAAATCATAATGACAGGAGGAGCGGTACGATCATGCCTTTGCCTTCCCGCGGTCACCAGAAGTACCTGAAACAATAATCGATAGATGTAAGCTCGAAGGCTCAGTGAGTTACCCCCAAAATACCAACCTCATAACCATAATCATATCACATAAACAAACACAGAACAACATGCATAATGGGCCTTCAGCCTAACTGGACCGCCTCGCAGGCCTTCAGTCTATCTGGACCGCTCTCCGAGCCTTCGACACGTTTGGAACACCTCGTAGGGCCTTCAGCCTATCCGTGTACCATCCGGATTTTCAGGGATATTATTATGTATGTTAATCTTGAGATTGAAGGAGAGACTCGACGAGTTGAGGGTCCAACTCGCCGAGTCGAGTCGAGTTGCTCGCGTGGATTTAATGAATGGACTCGACGAGTCAGAGGAGGGACTCGCCGAGTAGGTGCTGGGCAGAGAAACCCTAATTTTCCGGGTTTGGGACCTATTTAAAGGCACTTATAGCCTCATTTGCGGCTACCTTCCCCTGAGAGCAAACCCTAATTGCTATTGGAGCTAGAGAGTGAGAGAGAAGCTCATATTGTGGTTCTTGTGCATCATTTGAGGAAGAGGAGGAGGTTATGAAGCAAGGAGCTAGAGGTGAGGCTGTTGGATCCAGTGATTTCCTGTTCAGAGCTCCTGAGGAAGGTAAGAAGTCTTTACCTTTCTTCTTATTTTGGATAGATCTCATATCTATGGAGATTTAGGGCTTTTTGCCATCTTTTGTTTGGGTTTTTGAGTAGCATGAGTTACCAAGAAGTCTAGACTTTAGATCTGGACTTTGTGAGGTCCAGAGAGTCCAAAGATTATAGCTTTATTTAGCCATATAATAGTTATTGTGGTTAATCATCCTTGTTAGAGTTATATTGGCATTATAAGCCCTATATGCCATGTTTAAACGTAAAGCTTGTAGCTTTACGTGACAATCGACCCTTAGGATGGTAGATTTAGTGTTTGGGGTGATGGATCTGCCTTAAATCGTTTGAATGAGGAATCTGATCGAAGGGACTCGTCGAGTCCATGGCCTGACTCGACGAGTCGGTTAGGGTTTGTCCCGATGAGTTTGATCATGTGATAACTCGGCGAGTTGGGGGTCAACTCGACGAGCTGAGCTGGGCTTTCTGGAGACTTCTGAGGAAAAGAGGGGACTCGACGAGTTGCATGAGTGCACTCGACGAGTCAGGTCAAACATGGACTATTGATTTGAGTTTGACTTCTGTTGACTTTGAGGTTCTGGTCAACATGAGTGATGGAGACCATGGAGGGGTAAAATGGTCTTTTATCCACTTCAAGAGTTAGATAGAGAAAGAGGGTAGCCTTTGGAATAGGGGAGTATTAATAGAACATTAATTAGAGATATTTATCCTATGTGATAGGCGGAGGCTAGTTCGAGATTTTCGAGTACAAGACTGTCATTTGTTGGCTTGTCAGGTGAGTCTTCTCACTATACTTTACCTAGAGTGGTAACTATGTGTGACCAGAGGGTCTTATGTGCTTGCTTGAGTTATGCATATTCTGTGTGATATATGTGTTGTATGTTATGTTATGTGATACCTAGACTGGACCGGAGGGTCCAACGAATATCGAGACCAAAGGGTTCTCACCAGACCGGACCAAAGGGTCCAACGATTCATGAGACCGGAAGGTCCTCACTAGACCGGACGAGAGGGTCCAATGAGCAGTGAGACCGGAAGGGCTTTCATCTAGACCGGACCGGAGGGTCCAACGATTCATGGGACTGGAGGGTCCCACTGAGACACACGGGCTGGAGGGCCCTACAAAGTACTAGCCTCGAGTGGCTAGTATGTGTATGTGGTATTTTGGGGAACTCACTAAGCTTCGTGCTTACCGTGTTATGTATTATGTGTTTCAGGTATCTCAGAGGATCAAGGGAAGGCACCTGCTTGATTGTACACACACCAGTGAAAGAGCTACGTTTTGAGGATCTTGGATTTTAACCGAGAAATTATGGAATTTTGAAGTGCAAATTTAATAAATGAGATTTTTGTAAGATACATTATGAGAATTATGTGATTTTAAAATGAAGAATTTGTTTTGGAAATTTACGGTGTTACAAGTTGGTATCAGAGCCTTGGTTTGAGGGATTCGGATGCACCTCCGGGTGCGTTTGAACTCAAACTGAGGATTTGAGAAAGATTTTCAAAAGAGATAAATTTTTCTAAAAATGAGAAAGAGTTTAAGAGAAAACAAGTTGGAGCAGTGTGTACAATCAGCCAGAGCCCGAACGGAGATTTCCCAAAATACCCTTACTTTTGTGTTATGAGATATTTATGAGATATTATGCATGCTAGAGATAGGCTAGGTATTTCATAATTTAGGACTAGAGTGGCCGGATTTGTGATGCCTTAGCCTAGGAATTGTGCTATCTGTGATTTTCTTTTGAGTATATGCGGAGTAAGAGTATCCAGCAGGAATCCTTTTTAGAGAGGGATTGGAGTAGAAGAGTAATCTAGGAGAGATACCTAGATTACCATTTGAGGAGTCTACTGAGAGAGTAGTCAGATGCCCGCGTGGGGTAAAGTTGCTTGAGTCCGATGATATCCTTTTGAGTATGAGCATAGCAAGTGAAGTAGTAACCTAGAGTGGTTTTACATGTTGGTAGAGATTATTCGATGCCCGAATGCCGCTTGCTTCGTGCTTTGTGGAACTCTTGATGATGGGAGTCAGCTACTAAGTGAATATGACGATATTCAGGAAGTAGATGGCTGGCATCATAAGGAGTTCTTCAGCAGCTGATGGCGGAGAAGTGTGAGAACCTAGGAAGAGCCTAGGAGAGGGTGACCCTAGTCAGATGAGTATGATGACAGAGTAGAGCATTTCGTAGAGGAGCGAACACGCGTGACGAGATTGGTGATCGAGAGGATTGAGCAGCTACTTAGGAACTCGGGGATGGTCCGTGTAGAAAGTATGGGTAGATGTGGCAGGTAGTATGGGCCCGTACTACTGAAAGCAGAGGACCCATAATCGATACAAGGAGCATTCTGGAGGTTTTAAGTAGCAGATCGAAAGGTGATGTCATGGTTCGAGTACCATGATTTGTAGCAGATCGAGAGGTAATGTCATGGTTTGAGTACCATGATTCGTAGCGGATTGAGAAGAGAGAACATGGTTCGAGTACCATGATTCATAGCAGATCGAGAGGTGGCCACGTGGTTCGGGTACCATGACTCGTGGCAGTTAGTGCTTCTAGTTTACCAGCTATTCTGTTGTGATTGGTTAGAATGAGATCAGATGTGAAAGAGTGTGGGGCCAGAGGTCCATGTTGAACGAGTTTCAATGGAGCATGCCTTGAGAGGGAAATCGAGTTAGTTTCCAAGGGATTTTTGGTGAGATGCCAGTTGGAGTCGAAAGACTCAAGGGTGAGTAGAAGATGGTGATTTATGGAGGATTACGGTCAGAATTAAGCAATCGGCCGATAGAGGAGATGTCACTTTCTGTGACTAGAGTAGTGCTATTTCCGTTTTCTGCGAGAAGCAGAAGAGATATTGGGACTTTCGGTTTCTGAGCTTGAAGGTAAACCGTGTGGGGTAGAATGGTTTGCGATCTTTCACCCGAGTATCTGGGCAGTATGTCTGCCGCAAGGTAATATTATAGTACGAGAGGATCATCAGTGATGACCGAGATGGCCAAGGACAAGGATATACCCTATTTGAGGATAGTAGGGCATATGTTAGCAAAAGTGTCGGGTGATCAAGATGAGTATATTGGGGCGGTGGCCCTCATTGTCGATGATAGATATCGAGTGTGGGAGTAAGGTCTATGCTCTCTTAATAATTCTCATGGTGATACGTTGGTTGGGGAGTCGAAGATGAGGAGTGTGATAGTTCATTGAATTTCCGACTAAGAGTTATGACTATTACGTGACAGTTGAGATGTCTGGTAGTGTGTCAGTATGAGAATTGAATGACATTGGGAAATTGGTCGAGAAATCAGAAACCAGGTGCATAATAGTGTATTATTTCTAGAGTAAGAGTCAGGACTGTGTCGGGACAGTCGGAGTAAGCGGCGGTGTGTCGGTCTGAGGCATTCAACATGACTAGGGGTAGTCACGTTGAGAAGTTTTCGAGGATTTTATTTGAGATTCGAGATGTTTGGAGTTGCTTTGTCCCTATCGGGAAGATCATCGGGTGTTCTGTGGTATTTTCGAAGAGTAGGTGTGATGTACCTGGTGAAACAGTATGTAGAATGGATGGCTGGTGTGCCAAATGGTGATGGTTCGAGCCCTGAGTAGGGGAGAATCGGGTATTTTATTGAGGATATCAGAGATTTGTTCAACAGCGGTTAGAGGACTGGATATGGTGACCTACGGTACGGTTACGTGAGACCAGGATTATTGGTGGTCGAGGAGAGGTGCAGAGCGAGATAATGCATGTTGTACGTGTTCAGGAAGGGATGAGTGTCTTCACGGCAGGCGGCCGTTGGTCAGAGACCTTGTGGTGGTTAGGGATTCTTCAAGGTTGTAATGGTAAATTCGAGGTGGTTGGCTCGTAAGGATAGTTTCGACAGTGGAGAATTTCCAGTTCGATGTATGGGTTGTTATGTTCACTTTGGGAAGGGCAACAGTTGTTGGCAGTCAACTTCATAGTCGGTATGAGTATTCTCGCATGGGTTTGAGCCATAAAGGATGGGGTTTCGGATGGTCGTCAACGTGTACTTGACATTGACGATTCCTCCTGTTGGATTAGTGTCTAAGTCCATAACTATTTTGGTAAGTACTTGACCCGATTATGAGCATGGTCCTTTTAGGTTGCCTTCACCATAACAATTTGTAGGATGAATTAAGAAGAGAAATTTTAATTATGATTTATTAATATATTATGAGAATAATATATTAAAGGAGAAATCATATTGTTTAATTAATATTAGTCAAGAATTAATTAAGAATTAATTTTGTGGCTAAAAGAGATTAATTAAACTTAAGGGACTTATTGTGTAATTATAAGATAATTACATGGATGGGGTAATGGACTCCATAGAAGTTGGAGTGGATGAATATTCTATGGGGAAACCCATTAGAAATCATCCAAGGCTTCTAAAGAGGGAGTCAATGGGTTGCTTAGGGCTTAAGCAGTCAGATTAGGGTTTCCTAGCTGTAAACCCTAATAGCCAGCATATATAAGGAACCCTTATGGCCCCAAAAACGTGGTGAGTACTTCCTTTAGGGTTTCCAGCCGTTTTTGGTGGCTCCTCTCTCCTCCCTCTTCATCCAACTTGCTTAGTGGTGTTTGTGACTCCATTAGAGGTGCAACACTTGAGGCACTAAGCTTTCTGAAGCCAAGGATTGATTGTTATTGCTATATAACAATCAAAGGTAAGATCTAAACCCTAATTTCAGTTATAGTTTATTAGATCTAGGGTTTATGGCTTTGGATTATCAATTGCATGTTCATTAGACAAACTAGATCCAAAGCTATTAGGGTTTGCATGTACACCATAGGATTGATGTATTGCTCAAAACCCATCAGTGGTATCAGAGCCTAGGGCTGTTTGTTAGTGAATTTGATGCTTACTTGATCAAAAATTGGCTGAAAAACGATTTTTTTTTGAATTTTGGGGCTGGACTCGCCGAGTCCATGACTGAACTCGCCGAGTCCACTGGGTACTCGACGAGTCAGCAAGTCTGGCAGCATTTTTTGGCGATTTTCTTGCTGTTTTGGCTTGGGATACTTACCATAAACGTTTTTAATTCATAAAATCCGTTTTTTATTGATATTAGGTGATTATCCTTGCCAAAATAGAAGATAATTATCAAAATTTAGATAATTTTTTGTTTTATTAGATAAAGATTGATTATTTGTAATTTAGATTTGAATTATCTTGTGGAAAAGTTTCAATTTTCCCCTTGAGGTTTTATAGTTTAAATTTGAACTTAAAAGTTTTGTTTTTGAAATTTAAATAATTAAACCCTAGTGTTTTGAAAAGTTTCAAAACTTGTCCTCAAGTTTTGGAATTTAAAATTTTTTGATTAAACGTTTAATTTTGAAAGATTTAAATTCTAAACCCTAATGTTTTGAAAAGTTCAAAACTTTCCCTCAAGTTTTGGAATTTAAAATTTTGATTAATAGTTTAATTATGTAATATTTAAATTCTAAAACCCTAGTATTCTTTGAAAAAGTTCAAATTACACCCTTATGGTTTTATTTATTAATTAAGGTGTATAATTAAAAGAGATTTAATAAACCCATAAAGTTTTGGTTAACATTTAATTAAATTAAAAGTATAATTTATTAAATTAGACCACCTAGTATTTTAAAAGTGTAAAATACACCCTATACTATATATAACATTAAAAGTCTAATATTATATATATGTATGAGTAAACAGTCAGTCTTACCGTTAGTAGGCCTCATTCACGAAGCTGGTCTATAAGGGGTGTTTAAGGAAATTGCCTATAAAATGGCGATTGAATGGGTATCCACTCTTACCCACCGCACTCTTGACTGGTGGAGGGTCGTTAGCCGAACGGGTAGGATAGGATGAAGCCTTCCATTATAAGTATAATGAAGTACAAAGTAAGTAAATGCTTCTACAAATTCCCAAATCATAGTTACTTTAGGCAAAATGTGAAGTTGTATGCTAATCCATGGAATTACACTTCACACCCTTGCCAAACGTTAGTGGAGCGTGCGTGGTTAACCGGCACACTAATTTGGGGTTGACATTGGTTGTGAAGGGTGGCTCGATGTCTATCATAGATCAATGGAGCGTGTGTGGTTAACCGGCACATTGATTAGGTGATAGTAGCATTGAGTGCATCACGTAGATTCGCACGGTTATTCACACCTTGTTTGTGATCATAATCGAGATTAAACATGCCATTGAAAAGTTCAATGAATCTCAAAAGATCTAGGAGTTTCAATTCATTTCAAACTTAAATTTTCTTTTTCGTTTTTCATGGTGGAAATTGGTAAATCGTCATTTACCTACCTTCAAATATTCTACAACCAGATTACGGCATCCCTCTTCTAGGTTGTAGAGTATTGTGTTGGATCCTAGCCTTGATGTTTCATTTGGGTGTTACATCAAGGATTCTAATCAACTTGACTTGAATTTCTCCCATTTTGTAGATGTCTGAATCTTACAATGCTCTTCCCAAATCCCATGGAACAAGTTTTCCAAATGGAGATGATATTCCACGATATGATCGAGGAACCAGAGATCATGCTTCACTTCCTCCACCTCCTCCAATTATTTTCCCTGATCCACAAGTTCGAAGGCTTGAAAAGTTCAAGCTCACTCAAGCCCTTTTGGCAAGTAAACACGAAGATGGGAAACCTGTGTGTGCACACATCTTAGAGATGAAGTCACACATTGATAGGTTAAGGATGATGGGTGTCGATATCTCAGAGATGTTGGCTGTTGACTGGGTTCTTCAGTCGCTTCCTGAATCATATAGTGAGTTCGTTAGAGAGTACTATATGATGGACCACGACGTGACCCTCATTGATCTCACATATTTGCTTATAGCTGCTGAATCAGCAATGATTTGGCGTTCTGGTCAAGCAAATTTGTCTGGTGAATCAAACTCCCAAACTTCAATGGACACTGGCAACATTGGAAGTCCAGAAAAGACTAAGTCTGTGATTGTCTGATGTGCTATGCCAAAGGAGTCCATTTGCTTTATTGCCAAGAGAAGGGGCATTGGAGACGAAGCTGCCCAAACTACCTGAGAGATCTAAGAGATGGGAAAGTCAAGACGTATGGCTCTAATTTAGGTAAAATCCAATAACTAACTCTATAAGTTCCTATTCTTTGATTTTCAATACATGATGTGATAAGATTACATTTTGATGTTGTGTAGGATCGAAGAAAAGAGAGGAAGCTTAAGGGAAGAAGTAAGTTGAATCTGATCGTGAAGAAATGGATTTCGATCGCATTGCTTGAAGATCGGATTTTTGAGCTACTACTTTAGAGTTAGAATAGATTGCTTAGAAATTGAAATAGCATAGTTTTCATTTGAATTGCATTGTAAGGACAGGTTTTTCCGCAATAAAATGAAATTTGATTTCGTCCTATTTATTTATCCTTGTAATGGCATATGCGAAAATGGATGTTTATGTATTTCTAATTTTAACAATGTTGAATTGGATGTGATTCTTGATTATGTTATTTGTGAAATGTCGAGAATTTACCAAATAGGGAGAGTTTCTCATCGCCCAAGTTTCAATTGGACAAAAACTTGGAATCATGCAACATGAATTGCGTGATGAAAGAGAAACTTCATATTTTGGAAATTAGACTAATTCCTTGACAAAGAGTCAAGTGAAGGGCTAGGGATCAGGTACACTTGGTTGTGCACTGATCAAGTCCACCACAAGAGTGATAAAGATATTTGTCATGATTTACTAAAGTTTAGTAAATATGATAAGACTAAGTGTAATTCCGAGTTGATTGAAAATGTTTCAATAAATGGCAGAACAAATAAGAAGAATCAAGAAGGCAGAAAGATAAAAGTTTCTCTATTCTAAAAAGAAGGGAGAGTACCTTTTATTGTATTTTATGATAAAGTCTTAATGATTAAGAACCATATCTCAATTGATCCTCTAAGTGAGTCTTAGTGCATTTGTATGTCTAAGAAGAGGAATCGAGAATTATGGAAATAGTTAAATCAATAAGTCAATCATACTTCGTTCCAATATCAAGTCTTAAGAGTCATACTCCAAGATTGTGACTTGAGTGACAAGTCTTAAGTAGGTTTATAACACTCATCAAATGTGGAATTTGGAAAAGTTTTCTTATTCTTGCACATTTGAAATTGGTAAGTTGTGATGTCTTAGATAAGACAAAGACCAACCAGGACCAATTGTGTGAAGTGTTAAACTTGACAAAAGGCTACACTAACTCTTGAATATTTATTTGTCAAGAAATGTTTCTTGATAAGAGAATCTTATATGTCAAGGAGTCAGTGGGAGTCTTAATGGTCTTGAAAAGTTTCAAGAACAAATCAAGAGTAAACCTAGTTAATCATCACTAGCGTACGATTTGAGGTTTATAACCTATCGTGTTGACGTTATTTTGTTTCTGTGCCATTCCAATTAAGCTAAATATATATGTGAGTTCTATGAGTTCTCATTTGAATGCATAAAGACAAAGCACCTTGATCAATGGAAAGTACATTGATATGTAAGGGTGAGTTGCTAAACCACTTGGAAGACATGGTGGGCACTCGTGTTACCATGAGGCAAGAAATCAAGATTGAACAAAGTTCAGTCCATATGGTTTTGGATTTGTCGCAAACCTTTGTTTTGACAAATTCACATGGATAGAAACACATACACCATAAAATCTGAGTGTCATAAGATTTATCTCCTTCATGAAAATGATTGTGAAAAAATGCTTTCACTAAGAGAGATTTTAAGAAGACAGCAATTGTGAAAATTGTATTCTCAAATTCGATTATGATTACGACATCCCTCTTCATAGTTCGAATTGTGAGATTTGGCAATTAGTCTGAACATTTGGGACTTAGTAACATAAGCTCTGAAGTTGTTAGAAATATGAACTTAAGGATTGTCTTCTGGAAGTTCAGCTGTTTTCTGAATACATGTCAAAGCTAGTGGGAGCATAAGTGTTATGCTTGTATTGTAATAATCATCGTGTTAGTGGGAGCATGATTATTATTTCAAGTATTGCGAGTTAGCAATATTAATTATAGAAAACAAAGATTAACTTTGCAAAGTTGTAGGGGTTGAAAAGTTGTTTTGCTATAATTAAGGGAGAGAATATTATACTTCGTTTCAATATCTAAAAGCTTAGATCGAGAAATGCTAATAAAATTTAGTCAAGGATACATAGCACGTTCTCAAAATTCGATTAGGATTATCGCATCCCTCTTCATAGTTCAAATTGTGCGAACATGGCTAACAAAATATTATGGCAGAAGACTGATAATATTTGACCGTTCTAAAATTTTCCAAATGCCTAGGGTTAAGAGGGAAAAAGGGACTAGAATCAGTTTTGACTAAAATAAATAAACAACTATCAAAGGGCAATCTGAGGTTCACTGAGGATTTGTCGCTTGTGAGCAGTTGGAAGTATAGTAAAGGAAGGACCATGTTGACATTATTGTGAATAGATAAGATTATATTTAGAATGAGTTGTCACATGGCAAATATGGAAATGTTTCCATTAATGGGAGTTGGATATTAAGAAATATGTCTAGATTAGAAACTTTTATGCAAAAAGGATGTTCAAAGGAATGTACTTTGAGTGAGAGACATCACATCTATATAATTGTTTTGTAACAATTTCTGATAGAGTACCTTGTGATTTCATTGGCCGAGTCTTTGTGACTGTTGTGCTGTGACTTCACGAAAGGACCGTTGAATAAAATGTTAGAATCTGACATATTCTAAAAGTGGCAAGAATTTGGTATTCTTACACTAATGATAAGGATTGGGAATTGTGAAATGAGTTTCATTGGAAATGTCTTCAATTAATCTATTTCACAAAGTAAGGATCATAGGAAACATAGTGTGCATGCTCGGAGCATGGGACAGCTATTGTTGTAATTCAAGTAACAAGTTGATTATCCGAAACATCAAACAATGAATAATGAGTAGTCAATATGGTGTTTAAATAAAAGGTGTTTTATTTACGCTCAAAAGTTTTGGGAGCATATAGGATTAAGTATTATTATTGTGTTTCACTTTGCATGTTTTGACTTCTAGAATAACTAGGTTATTCAAACATCCACAGTCGGTCATACATTGGGAGTAGGTGTGAAGGAAGACTGTCATGAATCTGTCTGTAGTTTGTCTAAAGTGTTTAGACATAGCACAAGTTTGATGCAAAGTTCATGAGTGCTTTAATATGATTAAAGTATTGGATTAAACCCACGCTCACGTGAATCACTTCATGGATTTTATCGCGAGTGATTGTGAGTTGACAATATTGTATATTATTGAAACCGAGACGTGTGAGTTGTTATTTGCTGGTCGGTTGCACATTGATGATAAGTAAACGCACCAGTAACTTGGTGTTATAAAACTTGTTGTTGTGTGTGATTTGACGAGTAAATGCAAGCGAGCATTTGAGTCGAACTTTATTCATTCCTTTTACCCAAAGTGGGATAAAAGCGATATCTGTGGGCCCCTCGATGATTTTGTGATGACACCCAAGCGCTTGGCCAAGCCGGGACTAAGTTGATGTGTTCAATTGTAGTCTGTTGCCAGTCGTCATAAATCAGAAGTCGGGAAACGGTATAGAGAGAATGATTAAAATTCATGTCTTGTGTCTATACGATATCTTGAGAATGGAGGAATATATGATCCCTTATCTAAAGGACACGCGTATCTGATAAGATCAGAGTTGACAGCGGCTTTTGAAAGCTACGAATGCTGATTAGGTTCTGAAGTTATGCAAAATAGTTATTAGACTTATCCAATTGGGAGACTGTTGGATTAGTGTCTAAGTCCATAACTATTTTGGTATGTACTTGACCCGATTATGAGCATGGTCCTTTTGGGTTGCCTTCACCATAGCAATTTGTAGGATGAATTAAGAAGAGAAAGTTTAATTATGATTTATTAATATATTATGAGAATAATATATTAAAGGAGAAATCATATTGTTTAATTAATATTAGTCAAGAATTAATTAAGAATTAATTTTGTGGCTAAAAGAGATTAATTAAACTTAAGGGACTTATTGTGTAATTATAAGATAATTACATAGATGGGGTAATGGACTCCATAGAAGTTGGAATGGACGAATATTCTATGGGGAAACCCATTAGAAATCATCCAAGGCTTCTAAAGAGGGAGTCCATGGGTTGCTTAGGGCTTAAGCAGTCAGATTAGGGTTTCCTAGCTGTAAACCTTAATAGCCAGCATATATAAGGAACCCTTATGGCCCCAAAAACGTGGTGAATACTTCCTTTAGGGTTTCCAGCCGTTTTTGGTGGCTCCTCTCTCCTCCCTCTTCATCCAAGTTGCTTAGTGGTGTTTGTGACTCCATTAGAGGTGCAACACTTGAGGCACTAAGCTTTTTGAAGCCAAGGATTGATTGTTATTGCTATATAACAATCAAAGGTAAGATCTAAACCCTAATTTCAGTTATAGTTTATTAGATCTAGGGTTTATGGCTTTGGATTATCAATTGCATGTTCATTAGACAAACTAGATCCAAAGATATTAGGGTTTGCATGTACATCATAGGATTGATGTATTGCTAAAAACCCATCACCTCCATGTTTTAAGTTGTGAGTTGGAGTACTTCAAGGTTGCGAGCTGTGCTAGTAGAAGATCAGTGGATGAGGGAAGACATCGTGAGGTCCTGTGATGGTGCACCGAAGTATCCGAGTATAATGCCCTGAATTTCAGATTATTTTGAGTCTTGAGTTATGAGATGGCGAGTGGTGTATCCGGTGTCTTCGGTTCCAGTGGGAGCCCTTTCAGCGAATTGACATCAAGCGGGTTCATCTGAGAATGTGAATTGCAGCAAGAAAAAGTGTTTTGTCCCGACGGTGGTCGGCAGGAGTAATGATGCTTAGCCAGGGTGAGTGTGTGTGTACCTATCTTTGTTGGGCCGCGAAGCATGGGTTAGTGAACGCAGTAAAGTAATGAACTGAGAATGAGATTGTGGGGTAATAGGAGAGAGGGTGTTGTGATACTACGGGGAGCCGTAGTACTCACTAGTCAGAGAGAAGGTGTTGTGATACTGCGGGGAGCCGTAGTACTCACTAGTCAGAGAGAAGGTGTTGTGATACTGCGGGGAGCCGTAGTACTCACTAGTCAGAGAGAAGGTGTTGTGATACTGCAGGGAGCCGTAGTACTCACTGGTCAGAGAGAAGGTGCTGTGATACTGCAGGGAGCCGTAGTACTCACTAGTCAGAGAGAGGGTGTTGTGATACTGCGGGCAGCTGTAGTACTCACTATTCAGAGAGAGAGGGTGTTGTGATACTGCGGAGAGCCGTAGTACTCACTAGTCAGAGAGAGGGCGTTGTGATACTGCGGGGAGCCGTAGTACTCACTAGCCAGCGAGAGAGTGTCGTGGTTCTACGGGGAGCCATGTTATTCGTTAGTCAGAGCGTGACTCAAAAGAGTTCTTAGGATTGAGTAGCCTTATTGGATTGAGTCTTCGGGGACCTGGTGGTCAGACCAGAAGAGGGAAGGAGGTCTCCATAATGGTCAGGAATCATTATATTCTGAGTTAGGCCGTGGAGACCGAAATCGGAAGGAATCGGAGAAGTGATGTACGATTGGGTTGCGGGTCATGGGTCGCAGGTTGAGTGTTTCGTTGGGGCGAGTGGTTCCAATTCTGTGCCAGAACAGACTCTCGATTTGAGTTCGATTCTAGTGGTGTATTGAGTAGGCAGAATGAGATTCCAGATTCAGAGACGAATTTCATTTTTGAAAGGGGTATTGTTTTCATCTGGTGCCTTAGACCTGAGTGGGTCAATTCGTCGGTAAGGAAAAACCGCGAGACGCATGGAACTAAGGAGTAATAGACGACAGAGGTCGAGGGTGAGATGAATTTCGTATTCGTTTGAGGTAAAGCAAAATCCGTGACTTGTGTGTCACACTGGGCCAAGATAGTTGTTGTGAGAAGGGAGTCAGTAAGACGTTTTGGGGCATGCAACGGGTAACCTTTGGAGGTTCAACTGTTGGGCCGGGAGATGACCTGGTGCTCAGTCTTGAAAGGGATATTGAGACGGGAGCCAAGGTTTATGTTTTTTAGATGTCGGAGGACACTTCTGAATAAGCACGATCATTTCCAGTGCCTGAGGTCATGGTGTTGAGGGTTCGTTGTTCATATGGGTTTTGATTGCAGTACAATGGATGGGTCCCTGGTGTGATGTGATCCTTTCATTCCTTAGTATATGATCTGGATTGTTTATCTTGTCTGGGATGAGCGATCGGTAGCCAGTTTTGGGTATGGACTTGTTTTTATCGGTCCCAACTAGAGAATCAGAGGGGCAGTGAGTTATCGGGGTTTGTTATTCAAGGAGCGAATAACATGGTGATATCTTTCGAGGGCGGTCTGGCTGTGTAGCAGGTGTCTAGAGCTTCTAGGTTTTGGAGAGTAAGAAGGGGTAACGTAGTGGCGGATGGGTCTGTCCTTTTTCTAGGGGGAGTTCCTGTATGGATTCAGGTGTCCAGAGAGGAAGATAGTAGTGCGGTATGAGATCATTTCGATGCTGTTGTTCGATTATTGGATTATATCTATATGTTGTTGAGGAGCGATTTCGAGGGCGAAATCTAATTCAAGTGACGGAGAATTGTAACTTCCGGATTTTCAAGGATATTATTGTGTATGTTAATCTTGAGATTGAAGGAGGGACTCGACGAGTTGAGGGTCCAACTCGCCGAGTCGAGTCGAGTTGCTCGCATGGATTTAATGAATGGACTCGACGAGTCAGAGGAGGGACTCGCCGAGTAGGTGTTGGGCAGAGAAACCCTAATTTCCCGGGTTTGGGACCTATTTAAAGGCACTTATAGCCTCATTTGCGGCTACCTTCCCCTGAGAGCAAACCCTAATTGCTATTGGAGCTAGAGAGTGAGAGAGAAGCTCATATTGTGGTTCTTGTGCATCATTTGAGGAAGAGGAGGAGGTTATCAAGCAAGGAGCTGGAGGTGAGGTTGTTGGATCCAGTGATTTCCTGTTCAGAGCTCCTGAGGAAGGTAAGAAGTCTTTACCTTTCTTCTTATTTTGGATAGATCTCATATCTATGGAGATTTAGGGCTTTTTGCCATCTTTTGTTTGGGTTTTTGAGTAGCATGAGTTACCAAGAATTCTAGACTTCAGATCTGGACTTTGTGAGGTCCAGAGAGTCCAAAGATTATAGCTTTATTTAGCCATATAATAGTTATTGTGGTTAATCATCCTTGTTAGAGTTATATTGGCATTATAAGCCCTATATGCCATGTTTAAACGTAAAGCTTGTAGCTTTACGTGACAATCGACCCTTAGGATGGTAGATCTAGTGTTTGGGGTGATGGATCTGCCTTAAATCATTTGAATGAGGAATCTGATCGAAGGGACTTGCCGAGTCCATGGCCTGACTCGACGAGTCGGTTTGGGTTTGTCCCGATGAGTTTGATCATGTGATAACTCGGCGAGTTGGGGGTCAACTCGACGAGCTGAGCTGGACTTTCTGGAGACTTCTGAGGAAAAGAGGGGACTCGACGAGTTGCATGAGTGCACTCGACGAGTCAGGTCAAACATGGACTATTGACTTGAGTTTGACTTCTGTTGACTTTGGGGTTCTGGTCAACATGAGTGATGGAGACCATGGAGGGGTAAAATGGTATTTTATCCACTTCAAGAGTTAGATAGAGAAAGAGGGTAGCCTTTGGAATAAGCGAGTATTAATAGAGCATTAATTAGAGATATTTATCCTATGTGATAGGCGGAGGCTAGTTCGAGATTTCCGAGTACGAGACTGTCATTTGCTGGATTGCCAGGTGAGTCTTCTCACTATACTTTACCTAGAGTGGTAACTATGTGTGACCAGAGGGTCTTATGTGCTTGCTTGAGTTATGCATTTTCTGTGTGATATATGTGTTGTATGTTATGTTATGTGATACCTAGACCGGACCGGAGGGTCCAACGAATATCGAGACCAGAGGTTTCTCACCAGACCGGACCAGAGGGTCCAACGATTCATGAGACCAGAATGACCTCACTAGACCAGACCAGAGGGTCCAACGAGTAGTGAGACCGGAAGGGCTTTCATCTAGACCGGACTAGAGGGTCCAACGATTCATGGGACTAGAGGGTCCCACTGAGACACACGGGCTGGAGGGCCCTATAGAGTACTAGCCTCGAGTGGCTAGTATGTGTATGTGGTATTTTGGCGAACTCACTAAGCTTCGTGCTAACCGTGTTATGTATTATGTGTTTCAAGTATCTCAGAGGATCACGCGAAGGCACCGGCTTAATTGTACACACACCAATGAAAGAGCTACGTTTTGAGGATCCTGGATTTTAACCGAGAAATTGTGGAATTTTGAAGTGCAAATTTAATAAATGAGATTTTTGTAAAATACATTATGAGAATTATGTGATTTTAAAATGAAAAATTTGTTTTGGAAATTTACGGTGTTACAATCCGGACCGCTTGCCGGGCCTTTGGTCTAACTATCATACCCTCCTGGGTCTGTAGTCTATCCGGACCGCGCTGGGTATGTTGGCCTTCAGCACAAAGCAGGACCGCCTCAACCCAAACCCCCAATCAAACAAGCAGGTGCACATACATATCATACGCTAGCATATATAACAGTCAACCGATCTAACAGATCAAATAGCATAGCAACATCCTATAACCAGGATACCGACCTAACTGGTCACTAATATAGCATCATCCTATATACCAGGATACCGACCTAACCAGGTCACTAAGCATAAGCATATCACCATCCTAACTACCAGGATGTAAATCCATAAACATATCATGCAATAATCCAGATACAATTCCATAAAGGGCCGGCCTTGGTGCCTTAGACCCTGTTGATATAGTGAGGAGAACTCACCTTGCAACTGTCGACTGGAAATAGAAAGCTCAACTCTCAAATCACCGCCACGAACTCCACCACCTATATCCAAACACGTCATAAGTTCATGAATTCCCAGATACCCCAGAAGTCAAATGGTCAATCCCATGGTCAACGTCAAAGTCAAAGTCAACTGTCCGGGTCAACAGTCCGTGTTGACCTAAACTCGTCGAGTGTATCCAGCCACTCGCCGAGTTCCCGGCATAACCATCCGCTCGCCGAGTCACCGAAGTGTCTCGTCGAGTTCCTACGGCTCGCGATCGAAACTCCTTGACCACTTGTCGAGTTTTCCCCTTGCAACTAGACAAGTTCACACGCACCCAACAGTTGGTAAGATCCTTAACCGACTCGCCGAGTCATTCTGCTGACTCGCCGAGTCTATGACAATCTTCATCGGACTCGCCGAGTTGTTCATCCAACTCGTCGAGTTCAGGACCATCTCCTTATGACTCGCCGAGTCGACTTTGCGGCTCGCCGAGTCCCTTCAATCCTTCATCCATACAGATGCTTTTTAAGCCATGCAAAGGTTCCAGATTACAGATCCACCCTTCCAAGGCCTGCTTATCACGTAAAGTTGAAAACTTTACGTGCATGCAAAGCTTTAAGGCCCTTAAATGACATATCTAAGCTTGCAATGAAGTCTCACACTTGAGGGAAGGCTTATTCTAGGCAAGGCTGATAACTTTATGGGTCTAGAGGCCAAAGGGAGTCCAGATCTGAAGTTACAACTTCAGATCTTAGCTCAAACATAAGAAGCCTTTTATAAAACCCATTCAAAAGAGATCTTTGAAGAACATGAGCCAAGGGAAAACAGTTTAATACCTTCAAGAGAGTGTTTACTGATGTAGATCTTGAGTCCCACGAGTTCTTGCCTCTACTTGCTTGTTTTCCCCAAGTGTTTCCTCCTCCAAAACTCCTCCTCAAAGCTTGAACACACCAAAAGAACACACACAATCGATTTAGGGTTTGAGAGGGACAATAAGCAGTAAAGGGGAGGCTGGGGGAGGCCAATGATCCTTTAAATAGGGTGAAATGCCCCGAAATCTAGGGTTTCATCTACCAGTTCCTACTCGTCGAGTCTGCTCTTGGACTCGGCGAGTAAATCACTAAAACACGTGGACCAACCCGCTACTACTCGACGAGTAGGGCGGCCAACTCGTCGAGTAGACCCAAAAACCAAAAAGGATTCATACATAAATCGATACGTGGGAATCGGGGCGTTACATAAGGTTATAATATTTTATACTCGTACATGATTCAATTTAAATTTATAATATTTATCTGCATATTTTAAATTAAATAATTTTTTAATATTTTAATTTTAAATGAATTGTATGAATTAATATTGCTCGCTATTTTAAAATATATTGCTGAAATGGATCTTTACCAATGATCAAGCAACAAACAATCACAATAGAAGTAGAAGAAGAAAAGAAATCAAGCTTGCACACGTTTATATCATAAAAACGTCAGATACAACTCGAAGGAATAAATTGTAAACACTATGGCATCAACAACTAGACAAAGACCTACACCTCCACTATATATACCCGTCTGGGCCGCAAACTGGGTTTACGGCCGTAAACGTGTTTACGGCCGTAAACTCATTTCCTGATCGTAAACACCTAAACATCCCACAAAAATGCATTAACGACTCATACTGAACTATTACAATTAAAGCCTAGACCAAACCATTAACTGGACCCTTCAATCTCCCCTTGGTTTGGTGCTAGCTTGGACTCAGTTTTTGTCGACCACCAGCACATCAGATTTTCCCATAGCTCCGTTCCACATCTCCTTCTCGATAATCTCAGCAACCATCGAAGTCTACTCCTTTGCAACGGACTCAAAAATGTCTTCAGCCACCTTGATCTGATGAATGGAGAGCTGATGTATATCCCACTTACCAAATTGAAGCAAATCCCTCTTGTCATACAAGCGGATACAATCGTCTTTAAGCTTGATGACAGCAGCAGCTGTGGATTCATCAAACACCTAGTATTGCATGGATGCGAGAGATCCATCTGGATAATTTTGAAGAACGGGAATCTGCTTTACTTGAGCAGTAGCGGGCCACATCACTGACCGAAGTGGCTGACTTGTTTTGGGGTCAATGACGCTAGGGTAAATCTTGATAATAGACTCTGCAGTCTTCATAGACGGGAAGCCCTTAGCCACTTGATCTTCCAAAAATGTCTTGAACCGAGTCGCCCTGGGATTGTTTGATGGATTTGAGAAAGGAGCATTAGACAGCTCCGTAAGATCAACCCTAGTAAAAGAGTGAAAATCGTGAGCATCTTTGTACATTTCAGTATTGCCGCTCTTTCTTCTCACCATCCACATATTCATAGTGTCATGGAATCCCCACAAAATGATTCCTGATCTATCACCATAAACGTCTCTGAAACGATGTTGTCCCAGATCCGTAAAGGTAATCTTTGATTGATCCCAGGGAGCATGATGATCTGCGCTCCTTTTGAATAGAAATTGACCCTTTTCAGCTGACTTGGCCAATTTAGCGCGTTTCAATGCCATTACACTCAGAGCCTGAGCCGGTTCCTTTTCAAAACGGTCAACAACGGTGGTTGTCCTTGTAGGTTGTGGAACTATGGGAGT
This sequence comes from Lactuca virosa, assembly GCF_052849685.1. NCBI lineage: Eukaryota > Viridiplantae > Streptophyta > Magnoliopsida > Asterales > Asteraceae > Lactuca > Lactuca virosa. The sequence continues at coordinate 195,799,488 of NC_136428.1, read as the reverse complement.
ATCTTGATCAGGAAGATAGATCTTTGGCTCATCAACAGATGACTTGAATTTGTCGCCAAAATCTTCTTCCAGCTTCTTCTTAAGATCGTAGTAGCTGGCGGTCAACAAGCCGAAATGTGTCTGAAGATCAGTAATTTGCTTCGACTTCAGAGCTTTATCTTCAATAAGTTCGGCCACTTGAATATTGAGCTTTGCATTTTCTGTCTGAAGGTCAGCAACCTTGATATCTAGCTCAATATTTTTCTGATCTAAATCAATATTTTTCTGATTCAGAGCATCGATCTCCTTCTGAAGTCCAAGTATTGAAGGATTCTCTTCTCCTGAGCTGCCACCCCCAATAGAAATTCCTTTGCCACGTGAGGGAGGCGTTGTGAATTGTTCTTCAGCCAAATGCCTGGCTAGCCTCAAAGAAGCAGCATCATGCTCTGGCTTGGGAGGAGAGAGACCCGTGGGGAAGGAAGAGCCACCAGCTTCATAGAAGGTACTAGGACCTTCACTGACAGGTTCAGATGAAACGATAACAGGAGTTGTTGTTGGTGGAGTTGTAAAGCTTTGAAGTACACCCGAATCAGGAATTCCCTGTCTAGGGTCAAGTCTTCGTCTTTTTGAAGGAGGTTGAGAGGCCTGTGTAGTTGGGTGATCACTTTCCAATGGCTCAGATGTAGGTGTAACAACATCAAGGGGAGGAATCCCTGACATTGTCACCATAGGAGTTGTTATTTCCGCCGTTGGATTGGTAGGAGGAGGTGTGGCTTCGAGAATGTCTTCATTTTCCCTTATCTCTGTTGCTGGATGAGCAACTTCATTGATATTGTCAAGCAGTGTGTTGAGGTTTACACCGGTCATGAAGTCTTCATTACTACCGAAGTTGAGAGGGATCTCATCGTTATCGAAACCGGTAAGATCAAGGTCTTCATACATCTCAGATTCTGTTCTACCCCTTGGAGACTCCTCATCATAATTACTTTGAATGTGAACAGATGTCAGCTCATGTTCTTCAGCTACTTGAGCATGAGTAGCAAGAGTTTCTTCTTCTTCAGCACGATCTGACACTATAATGACATCATCTTCCGAAATGGCTCTCTCGGAGGAGGTAGGCTCAGATGACACCTTGTCAGATGTTCCATGAGATTCGGAAGACTCATTTATCTCAGCAAATTTTCCGAATTTCACAAGAGGATGTAATCCTTGGAAGACGACTTTGCCCTTTCGATTCTGCTTAATGAGACCAATCGTGTGTGGGCCTAACGACTTTATATCCAGTGTGTCTCCCTCTTTGACCATCTCAGGAAATTGGGTGTCAATGAACATCTGAATAAACCTAGGGTACAGCAAGAAGGCATCTCTGGTCTCCCGGCTTATAGCGTTGATGTTTACCAAGAACTCATCCAATATGAACTTTAAGAAATTGAATTTGATGCCAGCAGCCAGTGAAACAATTGCCCCTGTGTTCCTGAGCGAGATTTCATCAGCACCTGATCTTCTGCCCGAGATACAGCTCACAAACACATGCGCCAAGAATCTCCAGTAGGGTGGCAGAAGCTTTTTCACCGTGGGAGGGTAGATGCCTTCATACCCCATCTTCTTGAAAATCTTTTGTACATCATCAGTCCCGATTTCAGTAGGAAAATCGGGTTGATCATTGATCAGTAATGTTTCTGTGATGAACTGCTCAGTGATCGTAATCTTCCATCCTTTCACAATAGCTTCAATGGTAACAACTCCTTTGTCTGATGTCATCTTAGCAGTCTGCCAGAACTCCCTCACATTTTTCTGATAGATGACTGGATTCACAGTGATGGCAAAGGCCATACAGCATTCTCTCAGTCTGTATATCATCGATCTGAAATCTCCATGAGCAATAGGAGGGTCATCCAGTATAATTTCCAGGTTATGCATGTCAGCAAACTTAAGACTTGCCATTGATCTGCACTAAACTAGACCAAGTAAGAAAACAAAGTATTTAAACAATTAAAGCTTTAAGTTTTCTTAATTAATCAATTTCATTTTTGGCCTTAAAAAAAATTATTTTGATCAAAAATTTGGAGTTTACGGTCAAACATGGTCAAAATTGAGTTTACGGTCCAAAGTGAGTTTACGGTCAACACTGGTCAAAATTGAGTTTACGGTCCAAATTGGGTTTACGGCCGTAAACCCACTGCATTGGTCTCCTGACCGGAAACTGAGTTTACGGTCGTAAACTCAAAGGGAGTTTACGGTCGTAAACTTCCAGACCGTAAGCCCAGACCGTTTATGGTCGTAAGCTCAACCGTAAACCCTCCCTAAACCGTAAACGCCGACGAACACAAAAACCTCGATTAATCCTCCAGTTTCAGTCGAATCGATGAACAAACCACATATCCTCAGTCGGTTTTAGCATACCTTTGATGTGGACTAACTGATTTTGCAAAATCTCACAAAAAAATTTCGAGGATGAGAGAGAGTGGAGAGAGTTTGCGGCTGAGAAGATGAAAAGTGAGGTGAAAAAGGGTTTACAGCAGTAAACTCCACCTTTTATACCTCCTTTGAATATTTACCTGTCTCCCACACAGTATAAGGCACAGTCCAAATCCCGATTAAATTTTTAAAAATAAAACTTTTTGAGGATTTTAAAATTAAAGTAAAATTAAAATTAAACTTAAAAGTAAAATAAACTAATTTCTAAAATTTAATAATTGAAGAATTTAAAAATTAAATTTTTGACAATTATAAAATTAAAATAAAAAATAAAAATAAAAATAAAAATAAAATAAGAATAAACACAGACAAAATTTATCTCAAAAATCACTGAAGATTATCTTGTGATACTGGGATCAAAGTTGTTGGACAGCCTTAATCCACTTGTCGGTACCTTTTATCTTCACGTCTTTGTATGGTCGATCGCCGGTATTGTGGTCCACTTAAACACGAAAAATTGTGACAGAATTAGGACATACCATTAGTTACACGACAAAGTGATCCTAAGTTCCTAGATAATATTTCTTAAAGACCATTCAGCTAACGACGACCAGGGATATTGTTGTCCACCTAAATTGAGCAGCGAGATCTATAGACAATCTGTAAGTGTTCAATTTTAATTGTACTAGAACATGGTTCCCGCTTCCTGATATGCTCCAGTAATCAAGGACTTCCAGAATACTCCTTACATCGGGTGAGCAGACAATTATTAAGTGAGAAGATAGATTTAGAATGCATATGCTATACACCCACGTCGGATCTCTTCCAATCACGCAGAGGGTGAAACATATGACTAACTGAAGTTTTAGAGGGATTGAGAAAAAGAATGATGTATATACTGTGTACCAGGTCGGATTGTGAGTCACGCAAAGGAGACAGTATATGGCTAACAGATAGAAAGAATTGCATAGATAGAGGATGCAGAGAAATAGAGCTGCATATGTTACAATCCAGGTCGGATCTCTCGATCACGCAAAGGAAGCAACATATGACTAACAGACAGATAGAAAGAAAAAAAATCTACAGACCTAATTTATCGGAATTCACCAGTCACCCCATCAATACCAGAATTAAGGACAGAATCCGGACATCGAGGAAAAGTTAATCCACAGTTCCAGATACATGTTCTTTTAATGTGACCAGTAGATTCCCATATTTATCTCCCTGCTCAATCTATCCAAGCGTCGTATTGTCAGGCTAAACGGATCTAACTAGGTCAAGATCTGTCAAGTCTATAAATTTCTTAAGTTCAACTCTGCCTAGTCAAGTCCATTTAGAATCTTTCGTGCCTACCAGCGCATCGAACACAGAGCATAGACAATTTAATTTTGGGTATGTTACGCAGACTCAGATTGCCTGTTATCACTTGATAATATCACTTCCCAGTACTACATCAACAAGCAAAACTGTAAGCGACAATATTTTTGATTTTTCTGAATTTTTAATGTTTTTGGATTTTTGAATGTTTTCTGAAAAAAAAAATAAAACAGAAACAAGGTGTTTTTGGATTTTTTTAATTTTTCAATTTTTTTGTTTGGTTTTTGTTTATTTCTCCCCCTAAATTTGTGCATGGGTGAGAATGAAATCACTAAAATGCGCAAATTTAAACTAACCTAATCAATAACAAAAATTTTATCCTCAAAACGAATCATTTTCAAAAATCCCACAAGCACATCGAATCGAGCTTTGTTAAAAGGCTTGGTGAACAGATCCGCCACATTATTCGCAGTGGGAACCTGTTCTAGCCGGATGAGCGAGCGCTCATAACAATCTCTGATAAAATGAATTTTGATATCAATGTGCTTGGTTTTTGAATGTTGGACAGGATTTTTAGTAATCTGAATTGCGGCCTCATTATCACAGTGAATGGGGGTTTCTAGATAGTTCAAACCGTAGTCCAACAGCTGATGTTGGATCCAGATAACTTGAGAACAGCAAGCAGATGCAGCAACGTATTCCGCTTCTGCTGTTGAGGTAGAGACGGTATGTTGTTTCTTGCATTGCCACGACACCAGCCTATCTCCAAGGAATTGGCACCCTCCTGATGTTGATTTCCTGTCAAGCTCACAGCCTCCATAATTACTGTCAGCAAAAGCATATAAATCAAATTCAGAATTCTTCGGATACCAAAGACCCAATTTTGGGCTGCCTTTGATATACCGAAAAAATCCTTTTGACAGCAATAAGATGTGAAAGTTTAGGATTAGCCTGATAGCGAGCGCATTGACAAACTACAAACATAATGTCGGGACGACTTGCAGTAAGATACATCAACGATCCTATCATCGATCTGTAGTGTGTCTGATCTACAGATTCGCCATCAATATTTGGATTCAACAGGGGTCTTTCAGCCATTGGTGTCGATGCAGGTTTTGCGTCTTGAAACCCGAACTGCTCAAGAATATCCTCCACATACTTAGCTTGATGTAGCAGGATTCCGGTTGAATTTTGTTTGACCTGAAGCCCCAGAAACATGGTCATTTCTCCCAGTGAACTCATCTCAAACCGCTTTTTCATCACGCCTTCAAACTCTTTGCAAAGCTGTGGACTGGTAGACCCGAAGATAATGTCATCAACGTAGATCTGGACTAGAATATGATCATTACCAACATGCTTGATAAATAAAGTTTGATCAATAGTGCCGCGAGAGTATCCATGCTCGAGCAAGTGCTTTGTTAGAGTCGCATACCATGCTCGAGGAGCTTGATGTAACCCATACAACGCCTTGTCCAACTTGTAGACATGATTAGGAAACTTTGAGTTAACGAACCCAGGGGGTTGATCAACATAAATTTCTTCCTTCACTTTGCCATACAAGAAGGCAGTCTTGACATCCATTTGGTAGACCGTGAATTTCATGTAAGAAGCATATGCAAGGAAGATACGAATAGCCTCCAAGCGAACGAGAGCATAAACCTCAGTATAATCAAGACCCTCAACTTGTCGAAACCCGCGAACCACCAACCTTGCTTTATTGCGCACTATTACACCAGAATCGTCCTGATTGTTACGATAGACCCAACGCGTGTCAAGAGACCTTTTGCCCTTTGGTAACTCAACCAATTTCCAAACCCCGAGCTTTTCAAACTGATTTAGCTCTTCATGCATCGCATCTACCCAGCTGGGCTCATTCAAAGCCATGTCAACGTTCTTGGGCTCTATTTGAGATATAAAGCAAGAATAGAGACATGCATTGACATCTCCACTCTGACTTCTGGTTTTAACTCCGTCACCCAGCTGGCCAATGACGTTATCGATCGGATGATCGCGTTGAATTCTTGAAGGTATGTCTTGGCTGATATCACTGAGTGAAACAGGAAGAGTGTGGATGTTGAAACCTCCATCATTTGCTGATTGATCCACATTAGATGAATCTGCTACAAACTCATTAGCAATTTCTTCAGGAAAGAGTAGTTCCATAAAAGTTGGAGTGACAGCGGAAGCATCTCTAGACATGAACTCTCTTTCAATAGGGGTAAGAGGTGTAGCATCAGCATCAGGAGTTCCATTTTGAACTTTAGACACTGGACTATTAAGTCGATCAGATGACTCCCCCTCAGATGGAGCAGATGACTCCCCCTCAGATGGAGCAGAGGACTCCCCCTCAACCGGTGGAGGTCTGTAGACAACTTCTTCGTCTTCGTCTTCAGAAACAATCTTCGAACCAGAAGAGGATCCATTTGAGCCATCTGAAGACACATTTAAGGATTTGAAAAGCGATGTGTAATCAAATAACCAGTTAGGACCCACTCGAGCATCTGTTTCATTCTCCTCCAACCAGCGCACGTCATAGGATTCGACAATCTGCTTAGTCTTCTTGTTGTAAACCCTATACGCGGTGCGTGTAGCATATCCTATGAAATAACAATCATCGGCTTTGGCATTGAATTTAGGGTTGGATTCCAAGTGAAGAAGGGTGCAAGGGCAGCCAAATACACGAAAATGGCTGACTGATGGCTTGTGTCCATAGAGAATCTCGTACGGTGTCTTCATCTAAACTTTGTTGATTAGAACACGATTCTGCACGTAGCAAGCAGTGTTAATCGCCTCGGCCCAAAAGAAAACAGGTAATTTAGAATCACAAAGCATTGTCCTTGCAACGTCTTTTAAAGTTCTATTTCTCCTTTCAGCAACACCATTTTGTTGAGGCGTGTGAGCAGAGCTGTATTGACGCATGATCCCCTTTTCTACGCAAAAATGGTCAAGAACCGCATTCTTCAACTCATTTCCATTTTCAGTACGAAGCGCCTTCACCTGGTTGTTGGTTTGATTCTCAATCATCACAATGAACTTCTTTATCAGATCAGCAACCCCAGCTTTGTTGGATAAGAAGAAGACCCACGTAAAACGAGAGAAATCATCGATCACAACTAGACAGTACGAGCTTCTGTTGATGCTCAGGATGTTGACCAGACCAAATAAGTCCATATGCAATAATTGGGGCACCTGACTGATTGAGTTGACTTGCTTTGGCAGGTGTGGTTTTCTATGATGTTTTCCTTGGGCACAGGACACGCATTTCTCAAATGTAATAAAGTCTCTGACAGGTAAGCCTTGGACCATCTCATTCTTAGCAAGGCGATTCAGGTTTTTCGCGTTAGCATGACCGAGTCGTCGGTGCCACAGCATTGCATTTTGTTCGGAGACTTTTGAAAATAGGCAAGTGACTTGTTCAGGTAGGTTACTATTCATGTCAATAATGTAAGCATTCTCATCCCGCTTAGATTTGATGAGAATCCACTCTTCCGGGATGACAATGCCTGGCTTGAGAATCATGCATTCTTTATCGGTAAAATGGGTAGAATAGCCTTTGTCGCAAATTTGGGAAACAATCAACAAGGTATGCTTTAACTCGGGAGCAAAGTTGACATTTTCAAAACTTAGCACTCCATTTGTAACGGTTCCTCTCTGAGTGATCTTGCCACCATCTCCGCCGCGAAGGAAACATACCCCCATTAAAAGATTAAATGTCGCTCAATTAGGAGATGTCTCCTGTCATATGCCGGGAGCAGCCGCTGTCGGCGTACCAAGGACGGACGACATTCCTCCGCAACTGTCCCTGCAAAATGAGCGGGATCATTTAGATTTGGGAACCCAGGTCATCACTGTCCTGGGTTTCCTTTTCGCTTTCTCTCATTTATCCTTTAATGTTTTCAAATTAGGATCCTCATTCCTAATCACTTCAGAGGATGGTGATGATGGATTGGAAATTGATTTGGGCATCCAACGATATTTAGGTTTTATAACATTCTTAGGTGGTTTTGAAATAGGTTTCTTATTAGTTTGCACTGAGCCTCTGGATGTTCTACCAGAAGTGGTTGAAGACCCAGAATTGCTTTTTGACGAAACCGATCTTGGCGAAGCCTTGTTCGGTTTTGGCAAACTAGTTGGAGCTTTGTTATTAAAAACCTTTTTATTCTTTTGAAAAACAGCCCTTTTTCTGCTTCAATGATCTTTCCAATCATCATTTCGAGAACGAGTTCTTGAGGATTTTCTAATTAAAGACCTTCCTCGAGATTCGTTCTCTCCTCTTGGTGACATATAATTCACAAAGATCCTATTTTGACAATTCCTAGCTATATGACCACCAACACCACAATTAAAACAAATCTGTTTGTTATTTGAACTTGTACTGCATTTCTCAGATTTATTATCTTGACAGACACTCTTACTCTTCTCAGAAGAACATGCATGAGAAATAGGTTGTGAGATAAGTGAGGGTGCCTCAGATGGTGTGACTTATGGAATTGATGGGTTTTCATGAGAATCACAAGCATCAGAATTACCAAACAATTCATCAAACATATCAAAGAAATTAAGTTCAACAGTAGCAGAAGTAGAAGCATCACACGGAATATTCTCAGTTTTAACATCAGAAACAAAAACATTTTCATTTGAAACACAAATATCAGAATTAGAAACAGAAACAGAAATAGATTCTCCAGCTTCACGCTTTGCCTGATCTAATGGTTGATCTGCAGGGGAAGTAGAAATGTTAGTACTTTCAACATTAATAAATCCGCCTGAAACGAAACCAGACGGCTTGCCATAAACCATAAATGGTTTGTTGGCAATCTCATCCTTGGATAGGGGTTGATACTGATATGTATGATTATAAGGAGGAGGTACACTATCATATCCTAAACCCTTTTGTTTGTTTCGTTTGAACTGCATGCAGTGATCAATCATGTTGGCAACTACCTCGCTTGATCCATCAAATTTTCTAAAATCAAAATTTGCAGTTTCAAATTGTCTTTTTAATGTATCAAGATCGGTAATTAACTCATCATTTTGTCTCTTAACATAATCATAAAGCTCACATTTTTCACTGTATTCTGTCTGAATTCTTTTAAAATCTTTTATTTTTGTCTCTAACTGGGCCTTAAGGGGTTTTTGTCCTTTCCTAAGCTGATAGCTCTCATATCTAAGGTCCTCTACTTCTCTACGTAATAATTGAATTTCATCATGAAGAAGTTTAACATATTCATTACATGCCTGAGAGCAAGACGGTAGATTTACCTCACTTTTCCTGGGCTCGGAGGTAGAAGACACCATTAGAGCAAGCTGCAGCTCCATCATTTCTGCTTCAGGATCAGCTGCATCATTCTTCAGGGGATCATCATCAATTTGAGCTAGGTGAGCGTTTTCTGGCCCTGAAATATTCAAAGCCTGAATCTGGTCCTCCCAGTCAAAGGACTGAGCGACCATAGCAGTTTCACCATTGACCGCAGCACCTGCACGGTTGTTTCCCACTGCAACCATCGTCCTGTTGTTGTTCGTCCTACGATCTGGTTTTGGACACTCACGAGCAAAATGACCCGGCTCGTGGCAGTTGAAACATCGTAGCGTGCCCTTGTTGAATCCCACCTTCTTGTCAGCATGCATGCCCCAGTTGTTCTTCCCTGTCTTCTTAGCAAACTGCTTGGCCCTGAAAACAACCATAGCAATCTGCCATGTAATGTCCATCTCTTCCACGTCTTCTGGATGAATCTGATCCAGGTCAGCAAATGACAGCTGAGGTGGAAGCTCTCCAGCTACAAAGGCATTATAGCAGTTAACAAGCCCAGTGGCTAGAGCAAGATTTTCATCAGTGTCTTTCGCGCTTGAGGAAGAGGCTACAACTGGCACATTTGGAGGGGGAACAACTTGTGGAGTGACAAATGGCTGGCTTTGAGAATAAGGAATGGATGATGCAGCAGCGAAGGTCTGAATCTGAGGTTGTTGAGCAGCAAAAGCTTGACCTGAGGAAGTCATGATTGATGAGAGAGCATTGTTGGATGAGATTCCAAGATTTGCAGTAGAGTACGAGTTCACATGGTTAATTTCTCTCTGTTTGTCATCAATATCACAAGCTTTGATGATCGCCATGATTTCAGCAAGAGTGAGGCGATTCAGATCCTTGGTCTTCTTAATCACAACAACATTCATGTCCCATGACCTAGGAAGAGCATTCAGAAACTTCTTGTTAATTTCTGACTTGGTCAAGAAAATCCCAGATATATTCATGTCAGTGGTGAGAGTTGTGAACCGCTGCAACTGAGCCTCAAGAGTCTCTCCTGGAATGTAGTTGAACATATTGAACTTTTGTCGCAACATGTCCTGAAGACTCTCCTTCATATCTTCATTGCCCTCATATACCTCAATTAGGGCTTCCCACAAATCTTTAGCTGAAGTGTACTCTCGGAAACCTTGAGCAATATCAGGAGATAATGCCATGGTTAGACTGGCTAAAGCCCTTTCCTGCTCTTCAACTTTCTCAAACTCCTCATCTGTGTAGTTTTCAACAGCTTTGTCAATCACTTGGCCTCCAACTGTCATAGTGATTCTAACAGGGCCTCTAAGAATGCTTCTCCAGACTTTGAAATCCTTCATTTTAATGTATTTTTCAATTTTGTACTTCCACTCAGGAAAACCATCTGCAGACATTAATCTTGGAATACGTGTAGTAGTGCCCATGACAGTATCAAGTTCGTGAAAATGATTTTGACTTTAAGATTCCATTTGAAATTAAAGCAAATTAAAGTCACAAAAGAGTTTACGGTTGATGATGATGAGATTACGACCGTAAACTGTGTTTACGGTTGACGTGATTACGACCGTAAACTGGGTTTACGGTTGAGGTGATTACGGTTTGTACGTTTACGGTTTGAGCGTTTACGGTTATTGAGGCTTAGTTTACGGTTAATGAAGATTCACAGTTTACGGTTGTTCAAGTTCTTGAGTTTACAGCCGTAAACAGGGTTTACGGTTGGCAGTAAACTCCCAGAAGGTCTTCAAAAACACGTTTTTGCAGTAGATTCAGTCCCTTTCACCACGAAAACACTAAAACCAATCTCGAACAATAAGAATGTCAGTTTAAGCAGCCCAAAACTCAATTGAATGAAGCTTTTACACCGGTTTTTGCTCTGATACCAATTGTAAGGTCCTGAAATGGATCTTTACCAATGATCAAGCAACAAACAATCACAATAGAAGTAGAAGAAGAACAGAAATCGAGCTTCCACACGTTTATATCATAAAAACGTTAGATACAACTCGAAGGAATAAACTGTAAACACTATGGCATCAACAACTAGACAAAGACCTACACCTCCACTATATATACCCGTCTGGGCCGCAAACTGGGTTTACGGCCGTAAACGTGTTTACGGCCTTAAACTCATTTCCTGACCGTAAACACCTAAACAACCCACAAAAATGCATTAACGAC